>NC_081800.1:25114218-25244218 GCF_963082965.1 Carassius carassius
GTGTCATTCTGAAAGCAGACGACAGACAGCTCAAATCAGAACCGCCATATACCTTCACAATCATTTTTATCAACTCAAGAGGATGAAATTAATCTTCACAGATAATTAGTCAGAACATAATGCCACAACCAAGAGACTAATGACTGACTGAATGTTCAGTGTTTGCATTGTTCAGTGTTGAACAAATGAAAGTAATAGCTGCTCTCCTCAAAGAATTACATGATTTTTAGCACAAATAATTAGGGTTAGGACTTGTACATTTGAGCAAAAGTGAAGCCATTTCAGATTCAGTGAACAATCTTCTGGACTAAATGTTTGTCTAATAGCGATTTTCCATTGACAATCATTTCAAGGTCTTGAGAAACACTTAAATTGAGTTCAGGCAAAGCTTCCCGGGAGTCACCTGAAATTAATTCTGATCCTGATTAAACATCCCTAAAACATTTCCCCCAGGGATATCATTTGGGATTTATTGTGTCAAAGTCTGAACCAAATGAATTCAGCAGCAGATTCAATAAACAAACTGATACGATCCGCTCGCTCAAATCGAATGAAAGCGAACGGAGAGCCTCGCTGTCCCTGAATACAGCGATTATAATTCTGGCTTTGATCGATTACTCTTGTCACCAAAAAGAAACAATGCAATAAAGATGGGACCGTTATTTCATAAGCCAGTTGGTTTTCCTCAGAGCTGAATATTTCGTACACAACGCTATTGAAAATGAAAGCCGTGCTCCAATATAAAATATATAATATAATTAAAATATAGCTCATAATTGAGTAGATAACAGTATCAGAGGCTGGACTTTATATGTCAGTCCATGTGAACTAACTAAAGATGCTTTAGCTCATTACTGTGGCACTAAACTGACACAAAATCAAAATCCAGCCAAATAAAAAAATAAATAGGCCACATTGATGCAAACTACCATCATACCCAGATTTCATGCATCATTAGCCGCAGTATTGTGCCACATTGTTGTCATATGAAGTCTCTACAAGAGACTTTCAGTTATGTCAGATATAAAATCCGTTATTGTGGATTTTGATTGCCGTTTTGTGTTAAATCTCTTGGCGTCCTATATTAAATAATGAAAAAAGGTGTATGGCTAATATGACTTCACTTGTCACTCTGGAAATGGAGAGTGCAATCAAATGCATTGCATTGTGAAATCAATTATTTCATGCTGCATATTGCACATTATTGGAAATGTAGTGGGCATTGCAGGTACAGTATGAATATGATTGTAAGAAACAAGTCCATCATTAAGGCATTTTTAAATTCAAACCGCGGCTTCTGACTAAAATATGAGCGCATAATCCACAAAAACACTTCTTCCAGTTAAAAAAAGTCCATCTACTGTTGACTCGCATCAAAATCAAGCCATATATTCGTTTAGAGATCTGTGCAGATTTCTCTCCTGATTCAGATCTGATGACTTTAAAGCAATATTATGGATAGAGGACTCATGGTTTGAAATTAAAACTATCTTGATGGATTTGTTCCTTACAAACACGTAGCTTTTCACTTCACAAGATGTAAATTGTTGACTGGAGTGGAGTGGATTACTTGGATTACTTTAAATTGTTCATTTTGGGGTGAACTATTCCTTTAAAGAAGGAACACTTTTGTGATATTCTCATGCATTTCAATGTCAGTTGCTTGGCTGGTGCAATGATGGCTTTGCATACTGTTATTGAAATAAATGGGAATGCATTTGGTTTTCTCTCTCCAGATATATTACAACTCACCAACCACTTTTTTTTTTTGTTTGGGGATTTGCAATAACAGTAATACAAAGTACTAAACACATAACTTAAAATACAAGATGGAAAATACCACAATATGACCAAGAATGAATGAGCAGCAGCTACATTTTTTCACAACTGAGCAGAAACCTTATCAAAGTGCAAAAGAAAGTAGGTACAAGTTCTTACAGGCATTTGTTTAGTGAGATAAGGTGAAGAAACATAACCACACTCTCATCCGAAGCATGACTATGCAAAAACAAATATTGTAAATTATTCAGCGCTGCTGGGCTCTGTCTCAGAAACACACACAGTACAGTCAGCCGCTGAGATCAACTCCAGAGAAACTAACGCTCTTATAAATAGCTCAATTCTGTGATTTACAAGACAGCATTTCTTCACTCTGTCTTTTTCATCTTCATAGAGAGCGTCTGGGGTCAAAATGCGCCCCTTTGAAGATAAGCTTGGGAAAATAACAAGAAAATATGAGTGTAAATGAAAATGAAGTGATAAAAATGACTTGGCATGATGAGGAAACCATGTTTAGTTAACAGTGTAGTCATTTGTGTGTGTGTGTGTGCTTTGTATTTATTTATTTTTAATGTGTCCTCTTTGTCTTTATTTTATTTTTAAATACTTATTTTTGTTTTAATTATTGTTGCCTTGTTTTATTTCAGTTTATGTTTATTTTATTTCAGGTAATTATTTTTTTCTATTTTTAGTTTTAGTTTATGTAATAGTTCATAGTTAAGTATGTGTCGTTCATGCAATGCCTAAAATAATGAAAATAAAATGTATTTCTGGCCTTTTGACAATCAGTTTTTTGATGAATTACAAGAAGTAAAAAAATTAAATAAAAAAAACAACGGTATTTTTTAAAATACAAGACAATTTAAACCAAAAAAAAAAAAAAATAACCCACTAAAAGAAAATTAAAAAAAAAAAAAAATATATATAATAAAATAAAAATAAAAAAGTCAAAATGCAAAATATTGACTTTTAGGCTAAGTGGTAAAATGGATATGGTTATATGTATTAATTAAATATTTTTATAATATTCTATAATTCAAATATTTCATAATTTTTAATTATCTAACAATTACAGAACACAATATTTTAACAAGACACTGTATTAAAAAAATATATATTTGCAAGCCATAGCAGTGAGCAGGATACCTGCATTTTTGTAAGTCTAGTTTGTTTTCTTTATTCCTAGTCTAAACACCTGCTTATATCATTTACAGTTTAAAAATAAATAGATCAATAAAAATAAAATAAATAAAGGTCAGTCATTCACCTGAGCTGGAAAGAAAATAAATAAATTAAGATTTTAGATTTATTATATTTAAATACTATACTTTCAGATTGTATCTTTTGATAGCCATCAATGAAGTACCACACATCATCATAAGAATGTTCACTGCATTACTGCATTTTAAGAAACAAATTTAAGAAATACAATATATTCTACAATTACAGAATGTCAAGGTCCATCAGTCTCGTCTCTAAGAAAGGCCCAGTTTGAGTCCCCTTTGTGAAGGACCTCTAAATTATTCATGAGCACATTCTTTGCAGAGACTAACAGCGATAGGAGCAGAGCAAACGAGTCCTGCTTCGCCAGCAAACATCAACAAATTGGGACTATTTTAGAAATTGTGAAGGTTCTGCCTCACTTGCACCAGAACAGCATAACATTTCTGATTATCATGTTTCATGCTTTGGGATATACTGAAAAGACTGCACAATACCTGCAATTTCTTAAAAAATATTGTGTGGTTATTTTCAAAATGGAACACTTACTAGTTACTGTATAATGTGCAGTATAAACTGTACTATGCCTTATTTTATTTTTTTAATCAAGAAAAAAAACCCAATATTTTATATTAAGTATTTCATTAAAAAAATATATAATATTTAGTTTGTCTGTTAAAATAATTATATTTAATAATTATATATTCCAAAAAAAATTATAATTACATTTTATTTATTTTATAAAAAAAATATAAATTTTAAGTGTCAGTTATAATTTAAAATGTAAAATATTTTATCGTTTTTAATTAAAAAAAAATATTTATAAAAAAATATTTAATCTTTTGGCTGTCTGGTAAAATAATGACTGAAAAAAAGAGATAAAAATAAAATTTAATTTACAATTGTACAACACAAATAAAATTTAGTTTTCCTTCCAAATGCAAAATATATATATATATTTTTTTTCAAGTAACAATATATTTTTTAATGTATTTAGTTTTAGTTGTAATATACTGAAATAATCCTGACCTCACTCTATATTTTAGTTCAGCGACTGATGTCCATAATCTTTTGCATTTTTAATCCAATTTTGGGTAAAAGCTCTTAACTCTTTTAAATCAGATCAAATAATTGCTGTAAATATTTTCTCCCGTACATTAAAAAATAATATACTGCAATCACAGTCATTTCTTTCTGGATGAGATCAGATTTCTCAGAGAGCAGAAAACAGGTCGTCCGCACTTTCACAGAGACTTCACAAGAAAAATGCAAAAGTGTTTGATTCAGATCACAAAGTATCACATCTGTGAAAATCAAATTTGTCAGAGAAAAATCAGTCTCATGTGAATAAGGCTCAGGAGCAGATGACAAATCAAAAGCATCCAGTCTCAAAACACACATTGACAAACACACAGCGAATCACAAGCGCTAAAGACAAAAGACTGTCAATATTCTGTCTGTCCTGAGGCACATTATTTGCGACAAGCTGTGTTTTGCTCCGAATAAAAAACGCACCATCTGGGAATAAATTTGGGAATATTTTTTCACCATTTCCACTGATATTCATTCCTTTGCTGTCTTGCATTGGGTGACTGGACCGTGGCACATCACATCTGTCTAATTCACACTCACCCACACATGAACGCTTGTCGTGTAGGTGTTTTTTACCTGCAAGACCCACTCAAGACACCAAACTAGACTATAACAAGCCAGACTGACACCTGATTTACTCACACACACACACACACACACACACACAGATACTGCAGCAGTGGGTGGAGGATGAAGGGTTGTCAAGTGAAATCTTTATGGGGTAAATGGCCAGATATCCCTCCTGCCTTCCCCATTTAGAGATTCATCTGCTCTCCAGCGAAATCCCATTTCCAGCCTGTCAGTCTTGAGATGTCTTGAAGCCACCCGTGATGATTGCAGTGGGAAGTTCAGTTTATTTAGAGTCGTGAAAGAAGCGCTGAATCTCAGCATCGGGTTCATCCAAGAGCTAATGGCTACTTAGCGCTCTGCTCTCCAGAATATCATACATTACACTTTTGAAGTCTGTGGAATAATAACTCGTACCATATGATACAGAAGTGGCCCTATTTGTCTCTTGCAGCAGGCAAACGATTCTCTTTAACATCTCAAATGAGATCTCTTTTAAATCTCAAAAGTGTCTCCTATACATCAGTGAGATTCAATGGAGAGAGAGATACTCTTCTACAGTAGAGAAAGACTTTAGAAATCAGAAGAGTTGTCAATAACGTCTCAGATTTGCCAAGATCCCAAAAACTGTAATCAAAAGTAAGGGATCTCAAATAGTTCTCATCAAATTCTCATTTATTTATGCATCTTAAATCTTACCCTAAGTCAACAAATGATTGTTTTTACATCTCTTAAAGGAGAAAGGGAATCAAAGGAGAAACAATTAAGAACTATTGACTCATTTGAGTCTGGAGACTAAATATTTAGGAAAAAAACATTGAGTTGAGACTTTGTGGAAGTGTCTTATGTCTTAGAGGTTTCTCCTGAGAAAAACACCCAAGTCTCAACTAGATCTCAACATTGTTTCAAACTGTACTCAAATGTGAGACACCCAGAGACGCTCCGAGTCTTTGTCAAGCACTGACAGAGTTGCATTGGTGTTTCCAATAGAATACATGATTAAACCAGCACAGCTGTCAGACCGCAGCGCTCATTTAGAGCCTGAAGCTCTGCAGTTCCAATAGCAAGAGCATGAATGAGAGCAAAGAGGTGAGAGGAGACACGGATCAGGATTAGAGGAGGACGATCAGGTCGAGATGAAGATCTCCTGCTTTCTACAGTAGAAACTTCACATACTGTACTGCCACGAGACCAGAGCCGCTGGAATCGCTTTACACAAATGTCACACAGTAGTGAAAAGAGTGTACAGTGTACTCACACTCTGTGAAAAGAGAGCTCTGCTATTGAAACATTATCAGATTAAACATGGAAGCTACACGAGAGCCAATCAAATTCATTGTCTTCACACAGACTGTTTGTGTTCTTTTAAATCATCCAATGTTCTAAAAGTGCATTTAACAAGAAATCCCAGCCGGCAAATGACCAACCTTCAACGTTGAAATATGTTTGAAATAAGGTCAGTTGTTGTTTTAACGCTGAAACAACGTTGATACAACAGTGAATCAACGTTACAATATCAACGTTGATCCAATTTGCAAAATCAAAAGGTAATTCAACGTTGATTCAACCATGGTACCAACGTTGTTTCAACCTTCAATCAACGTTGAAATGCCAGCTGGGATCGCTCTGAAAATGCAAAACAAACAAGTGGATCAAAACCAACACCTTTGATATTTCATTGTCCTCTCTGTGAATTTAAAGAACCCTGCACAGAATCCTTGTTTTTCTGCCATTTGCGTCAACATCTGAAAATTAATGAAATGGTTCAGTGCCCATAAAAAAGACAGCGATTTTGAAATGTTATTCTCTTTACATAGATTATTGCTGAGTTCAACCAGATCACAAGCTGTTTTCAAACTATAAAAATCTCATATAGAATAGTGTCTTGAATTTTTTCAATCTAATTTCAATCCAACTACTCAGCACAAAAAGGTCTCTCTATATAGCCATTACTTACCTATGTCCCGTGACAGTTTTAGCAGCATCCGTTCTGCACCCTATCACTTCACTCTCTGCTGGTACAGACTGTTTCAGCAGTAACAACAAAAACAAACGCCTTTTAATGACCAATAATTAGCATTAAATAATAAGTTAAACATTAAAAGGATAGGGAAAGGATCTCATTTTGTTACAACCCTGTATAAGTTTCATTGTCCTGATGAACACGAAGGAACATTTTGAGGAACGTTTGGAACCAAACCGATCATGATATGGATGTAACTGTTTTACTAAAGACATTGCTATTAAAAGTTTTAATGATGCTTTTGCTGAAAAGGTCCAAATTATCACTGACAATTCCCACTGAAGCGCTTCTTGAAGTAAATGTTACTTCAAGAACTAGTAACAGCACCTTAAGCGGTTAAATTTTTTTTAAAGGAACATGCACTTGTTTGGGTGTCTGTTTTAAAAAAGGTCTGTTTTAATCAGTTATCTGTTTGTTTACAGTAACACAAATGTTTTATTGTAGGGTTGAATTGTTGGATGTTTTAATCACTCACTATTAACCCTTTTTGTTTTAAACATGCTTTAAAGAAGCAATTTTTGTACACTGTTACAATAAAATGAATGTTTTGACAACATAGTTCATTTTTTGCTTTACTCGTTTTTGTTAGTTTAGCTTACTTAAAAATGTGAGGCAATCGGTTTCCTTATATTTACAAGTAAAGTGAACACTAATAATAAGTTACCTCAACTAATGCTTTTGAGTCACCAGTACTTAATTGTACTTGATAATTAAGTTAAGTTTACAAATACTATTTAGTTTTGCCAACTTAAAATGAATACTAATACTTTTCTTATAAATTTAAGGCAATCGGTTTCCTCTCTTTTTTTTTAAGTTAACTAAACTTTTTACATTTTACAGTGTACTTTATAAAGAATGAGCATACAGTAATTCACAGAACTGATTAAAGACAGTGACAGACAGCACTCATCTTAACTAAATATCAGAGAGAGTGACAGAGATACAGTAGAAACATTATGTGTGCTTTTGTATTAAATAATGACCCAGATTGTGAAATACATTTATTAGCCTTAGATTAAGGGAAGCACAACTTGGGAAATGAGAGCATCCAGGGTGAAAACTATGGATTTATTTTAAATATTTGTAATGTTCTTTAATGTTATCCATAGTTTTTTTTTTTAGGTTCTTTTTTTTTAAAGTATCGTTTTAAAGTATCGATACCATTTTAAAAGTATTGAAAAGGCACTGGACCCTACTTAAAAGTTATTATTTCTCATTACTGGCTCAATTACCAAATGGGTGCTTTCTCTTCGTCCTCCACAAATTAAGCTACTGTAGGTAGTTTGGTAGCGAGACGTTTTAATAAATTATCGTTTGCGATTGTTGCGATTGTTGTGATAAGTTTACCAACTTTGTAACTTGTTACCCCCCCCCCCCCACACCCACACACACTGGACATAGCAGACGTATTTAGCGAATACAGGAAGCTATCAATCAAGAAGGTATCAGGATTATGAGTTGTTTTTCATTTTTAGTTTTTGATTATTCACTTGGATTAATCATTCATTTTGACAGCACTATAATGTTTATTGTAAATAGACAACCATATAAGTGTGATTGTTACTAAGCCTTCCCCAATGTTCTTGTCCATTGCCCTCGCAGATTCCTGCAGCTACGCTTGGATGTACATTTACATTCCATTAAAGGTTATTGATGACATGCCTGTGAAGTTTGACTTTTTGCACCATAACAATACTTATAGTCAACTAGTCATCATATCTCTAGTTCTTTAACCACTTCAGCTGTTATTTAGATTTTTTGCGAATTAGGCATATGCAATTTTCGACCCACCGGTGGGTCCCCAGAGTTGATGTATTTGCATTGTACTAAAGTGCGTTCATTTTCAATGGGCATATATGCGGCTGAAACAGGTAGCCTAGTGCATCCCAAATTTTTCAACATGAACATTTTAATATAACATTATAGTCATTATGGCCTGTAGAAATTTTTTTTTTTTTGAGAGGTGGGGTAGTGTACAATAGGCCCCTGTGGCACGGCCCAAGCTTTTGTTCTTAATGGCATTTTTTTCCTTACATTACTTTTACTTTTATACTTTAAGTAGTTTTTTAAACCGGTACTTTTACTTGAGTAAAAAGCTTGAGTTGATACTTCAACTTCTACAAAAGTCTTTTTAAACGCTAGTATCTATACTTCTACTTGAGTAATGAATGCCAATACTTTCGACACCACTGCTTCTAACGATATTAAATATTTTACGCGATAACCGATAAATGGCCAATATTAAAATATATTTTATATATATATATATATATATATATATATATATATATATATATATATATATAAAATGTTTATTATGTCATTTTATCTAAATGAATAAAATATAACACTAAAAACTAAAAGTGAATGTAGGCATCACAAACTTATAATATACAGTATGACATATTTTCTTCAAAATTTTTCCTTTTTTTTTTTACAATTTGCTAAAATAACTTTCAAGAGCAGTATTAAGTGATAAATAAAAAATGTTTTGAAAGATTGATATGATGATGCAAAATATCACAGAAATGAGCAATTTGCTAATGTGGTACCAAAATAAATCTAATACAGCTATTGTTGGTCAGTAACATTATATATATATACAACCCGAATTCCGGAAAAGTTGGGACGTTTTTTAAATTTTAATAAAATGAAAACTAAAGGAATTTCAAATCACATGAGCCAATATTTTATTCACAATAGAACATAGATAACGTAGCAAATGTTTAAACTGAGAAATTTTACACTTTTATCCACTTAATTAGCTCATTTAAAATTTAATGCCTGCTACAGGTCTCAAAAAAGTTGGCACGGGGGCAACAAATGGCTAAAAAAGCAAGCAGTTTTGAAAAGATTCAGCTGGGAGAACATCTAGTGATTAATTAAGTTAATTGATATCAGGTCTGTAACATGATTAGCTATAAAAGCTTTGTCTTAGAGAAGCAGAGTCTCTCAGAAGTAAAGATGGGCAGAGGCTCTCCAATCTGTGAAAGACTGCGTAAAAAAATTGTGGAAAACTTTAAAAACAATGTTCCTCAACGTCAAATTGCAAAGGCTTTCCAAATCTCATCATCTACAGTGCATAACATCATCAAAAGATTCAGAGAAACTGGAGAAATCTCTGTGCGTAAGGGACAAGGCCGGAGACCTTTATTGGATGCCCGTGGTCTTCGGGCTCTCAGACCACACTGCATCACTCATCGGCATGATTGTGTCAATGACATTACTAAATGGGCCCAGGAATACTTTCAGAAACCACTGTCGGTAAACACAATCCGCCGTGCCATCAGCAGATGCCAACTAAAGCTCTATCATGCAAAAAGGAAGCCATATGTGAACATGTTCCAGAAGCGCCGTCGTGTCCTGTGGGCCAAGGCTCATTTAAAATGGACTATTTCAAAGTGGAATAGTGTTTTATGGTCAGACGAGTCCAAATTTGACATTCTTGTTGGAAATCACGGACGCCGTGTCCTCCGGGCTAAAGAGGAGGGAGACCTTCCAGCATGTTATCAGCGTTCAGTTCAAAAGCCAGCATCTCTGATGGTATGGGGGTGCATAAGTGCATACGGTATGGGCAGCTTGCATGTTTTGGAAGGCTCTGTGAATGCTGAAAGGTATATAAAGGTTTTAGAGCAACATATGCTTCCCTCCAAACAACGTCTATTTCAGGGAAGGCCTTGTTTATTTCAGCAGGACAATGCAAAACCACATACTGCAGCTATAACAACAGCATGGCTTCGTCGTAGAAGAGTCTGGGTGCTAACCTGGCCTGCCTGCAGTCCAGATCTTTCACCTATAGAGAACATTTGGCGCATCATTAAACGAAAAATACGTCAAAGACGACCACGAACTCTTCAGCAGCTGGAAATCTATATAAGGCAAGAATGGGACCAAATTCCAACAGCAAAACTCCAGCAACTCATAGCCTCAATGCCCAGACGTCTTCAAACTGTTTTGAAAAGAAAAGGAGATGCTACACCATGGTAAACATGCCCCGTCCCAACTATTTTGAGACCTGTAGCAGAAATCAAAATTGAAATGAGCTCATTTTGTGCATAAAATTGTAAACTTTCTCAGTTTAAACATTTGCTATGTTATCTATGTTCTATTGTGAATAAAATATTGGCTCATGTGATTTGAAAGTCATTTAGTTTTCATTTTATTAAAATTTAAAAAACGTCCCAACTTTTCCGGAATTCGGGTTGTATATATATATATATATTAACTACAAAAAGAGTATACAGTATATTACATTTAAAAATAATAAGACTACAGTTACTTTTTATGGATAACATTAAATAGTCACACAATGGCAGTAAATTATTCATAATTTATTGATTCTCTCTAATTCTTTTTTCTATTTTGAATTTTCATTTCTAAAAATCCTTTTGTGTGTCACTCCATTTAGCTCTATTATGTTCATAAATGCCATGTAAGCAAAGTCGCAAACCATGCTTCTGAATTTGGGTAAAAAACTATGAAAGTATCTAAACATTAGTGATGTATGAAAGTCACAGGGCTTCATCTGACAGGTTGGGGAACCCTGGTCTGATCCATTAATTAAAAAACATTGCACACACACTGTCTAAATTAACAGTCTTCAGTCTTTTGCTTGTCAAAAAAATCTGGTCCAAATGCATGCACTTTGGTTTTTGCAGCACAACGCCGAGCCATATCCGAGCTGTACACCGAACATCCAAATTACAACCGGTGAAAGTTACATACTGTATGAAAGACACATCATAAGAGAGATTGCATTTGTGATATTCCCTTGTGGTGAGATCCCTGGAGATTCTCACCTCATGTAGAGGTTCAGACCAGCATTTGAGGACAATGCGGCAAGCGGCTCTTATTAGCATTGAGAGAGAGAGAGAAATGGAGAGAGGCGTCGAGACGCACATACTGATGAGGATGATGCAGTGTGTTAGCGTGCATACAGATGCAGAGCAAACGCTCGTGCACAGAGGTGTAGAAACATCCACTCACATCCATTCACACGCTCTGATGTTCAGCACTGAATGGTGAATCAGTGTTAGCTCTTCATACAGAAGGCTACTGGAGAATAATAGATGCTGTCCGGGCCGAAAGGACACGTTTATCTCTTACTCACTCACAAAACAAACCCTCCTGAACTCTGTGTGAACTGATACTAAACATCTCTGCAGATAAACGACAGACGGCGACTGCTGTCTCACCTGTAGCTGGTTGTGTCTCGTTCTATAAAGAACCGCTGTCACCGTCAGACAACATTCATCGGTACAGATTCTGCTCTTATGAGTGTCTTACTCTTACAGATAGAGTTTAAAAAGGTCACAGGGTTGAGCTGAATTCTGAGTTTTCCTTTCAACCATGAAATGTGAACTGAAGTGCTGGGCTGGAACAACAAGAAAAGGAATTTACAAAAATGCAATTCAAAAAGAACTCAAGAAGGGATTTTTTTGCAGAGCTTATTATTACGATTAACTTCACTCATTTGTACTTAATTTTCTGATCAGTGCTACAAGGTTGGGCTGGTTTCTCACACAGTCAGCCAAATCAGATTTTCACTTTTATTATCTGATTAAATACTAATACAAAAAAAGTAAAGTAAATAAATCTATTTTTATTTTTATTTAATTACTTACTATTTAAAAAGAAAATGCACACTAAATAAATAAATAAACATAAAATTTTATATTTGTTAAATTATTAAATTACTATTTATTACTTAATCACTTTTAAATGTATTATTAAATGACAACATTTTTGCATTCTACACACACACACACACACACACACACACACACACACATATATGAATATATATCTTTTTACAATTGTGTACTCTCACTAAAAACAAATAAAGCTGACAATAAAAGCTGATAATAATATAAGAATAAATAATAATTTCTTATATATATATATATATATATATATATATATATATATATATATATATATATATATATATATATATATATATATATATATATATATATATATATATATATATATATATATATTTATTTATATATATATTTCACAAAGTCTAGATGTGCAAAATTAGTAGAGACATATCCCATCAGATGAAAGGCTGTAATTAAAGCATATATAAATATACACACACACACACACACACACACACACACACACACACAGTTATACATATTAATTCATTACTTAAATATTAATAATTATTATTATATCAGCCATTATCTATTCTGCTGCAATCCTGAGAACCATAAAGGACCTGCTTAAGTCAATTAGTCATTATCATCTCGACAATATTCTAATAATCACATTTATTTCTGAATGGTTTTGTGTGAGGGTTTGCTTGTGTGCGTGTGAGAAACACCCATAAGGCCGTCCTGATGAAGGTCCTTGAGGAAGTTCTGCACAGACTAATAATAAAGCAGACGGCAGAATCCCATCACTGTCTGTGATTCCAGAGAGACGCTTAGTAAGCGTTCAAAGTTCAGACGGAGTAAAAGAGTTATTCAGAGCCACTTATTTCTCTCTCTTGTCCGATGATGAATCTCTAACAGGCTCAGACTGTCCTGAGTGACCAAAGAAATGGGACACGTCCTGGAATGATACCCTGCCATACAATAGCAGTGCTATCAAGAAGATCCAAACTATTATGCTCTACTTTTCTGCCCTTGAGAGAAACACTTAACCTCCAGAACTGCTGTAATGTGGCCGTACGTGACCTTTGACCCTCTGGCATACAGAATCAAAGCATATCAGCAGCAGATTATTACTAAAGAGATGGATACTTTCTTTCTTTCACTATGTTAAGTATGGAACACTAGCAGCATACTACTTAGTGAATACTGCACAGGGCACACTACTGTACATACTGCATGCTATTCCCTACAAAATACAAAGTGAAACAGAAGCCATTATTTCACGATAAACACTTCAAATGCTTAACATGACCTCATTACCATCTAGCTCTAAGACAGTATTTCTCTCATTTCATTTTTTCCAGAAAATCATTTACTCAAAAAATCAGTAAAAGTACATGTAAATTACAAAATGTTAATAAAATTCTTGCAAAACAAATGAAGCTAAATCAAACAGCCGCTTGATTCGAAATACAACAGAAACAGTAATATTGTGAAATATTGCGATTCCAAATAACTGTTTTCTTTGTGAATTAAATGTATTTTTAATGTAGTTTTTTCAGGATTCTTAGATGAATATAAAGTTCAAAATAACATTGTAAAGAAAGCATTCTGTAACATTATAAATGTCTTTACTGTAATTCTTCATGAATTTAATGCATCATTTATAAATTCTAATTAACACAAATATGGTCACTGAGTAAATTTAGGGAACATTTTTTTATTTTCTTTCGAAATAACATTTTATTCATTAAGAGTACATACTATTATCTCACACATATTTTATATGTATATAAAAATATACATATGTGCAGAGTTTGTCCTCTGAATAATGCAGACACTCATGTGTCTGTTTGCAGTAAAACTGCTGTACATTTTGTTCTGCAAACCGAATGAGCCTGACGAGCTCAAACGCTAGAATGAGCCGCCTGCAAACCGATGCATGAATTCAGCATTCTCTCGGCACATTTCCAGAACAAGAGGCCAAACATGCATTAAAATGCAGAGGTCATAAGATACTGCTTAAAGAAATAGTTTTCACATAAAGTCTGTGTCTTTGAGGAGCGATGCATGTTTAAGACCATGATTCTCAAGGTTTGTTCATTTGATTACTGTCTCAGAGCAGCTGTGAATTCAAGTATTTAGTGATGTTTGCTAATGCATGCTTTTGCCAATTCTGCTAAAAAAACATATTTTCCTCTTTAATATTGTTGCCTTGTTTTCCAGTAAAAATATCATTTTTTTAACATTTAAAATCAAATTGCAATTACTTGATGAGCAAGGTGAAATAAGATAACAATGGTTGATTTCTGAAAAATGCATCAAAGTTAAGTGACTTAACTTACAAAATGACAAGACAAAATGTCTTCCAATGCCAAAGTTAAACAAATTATTACATTTTATTAATGTAATATTATTAATATTAGATATTTTACAGTATCACATTTCACTACTGATTTTAGTTTTCATTCTTTTTGCTAATTCATTTATTTATACAAAATGTGTAAATAATGTAAATTTTATTTATATAAAATTGTAATATTCAACATTTATTTTTTTGCCATAAAAGTTAATTAGTTAAAAATTTTTAGCTTAATAGCTTACAGCACTTAATAGCTTACTTTTACTTTCTAATATAATTTTAATATTTATTTCTAATAAAAATATGCAGCTTATATGCAACCATCATCTAATGCTCACTTCAAATTAATCTTTTAAAACATTTTTATTTTATTTTAATTTCATTTTTAATTTAATAAGGCTATTAGAAGTAACCTTTAGCAAATCTATAAATAATAATATCTATGAGATGTTTTGATGCTTAAGTTCACTGGTAAAACGACCAATTTAAGTTTAGTTTTTTTTTGTTTGTTTGTTTTATAATGGCCAATTATTAGTTATCACCATAAAACGTTTAATTTGAATCTCTCTCTCTCTCTCTCTCTCTCTATATATATATATATATATATATATATGCAGCACATGATCATCTAACACTCACATCAAGATCTTTTAATATTTTAAAACCACATCAACTCTGGGGACCCACCGGTGGGTCCAATATTGCATATGCCTAATTCTCAAAAAAATAAAAATAACAGCTGAAGTGGTTAAAACATTTATTTTATTTTCATTTTTAATAAAAAAATCCATTCAAAATCCCCAAATAATCTGAATTTCAGGGAAAATGTTTGTCATTCTGTTTTTTATTATGTTGTGATGTCTAAATTCATTTGTAAAATTACTTATTTTAGTGTTTTTTTGGGACAAAACTGTAAATAACAAACATTTTACTTAGCAAGAAAATAGTATTTTAATACTGGCCTTCATTATCATTTGTATAACACTGTCTAATTTGAGTCTATTGGCCAGAATTGAATAGCTCTAATAAAAATACACAGCACATGATTATTGAGGGAAAGTGAGGAAGTGAATGAATTATGAATTATGGTGCAGTTATTCTGGCAGGAAATGGCTTGAAACGGATCGCAGATTCAAACTCCATCGGCTCAAACTGTCAGCGATTCCAGCCGCAGGGATTAGCTGCAAACACAATGCTGGGAAAAAGCACAAGATAGAGAGAGACAGAGAGAGAGAGAGCATTTTCTGTCTTCCCTGCAGGTTGCATCCTTCCAGAAAGTGGTTTTCTCCTTCATATATTCCTGAAGCTCTTCCCCTGGCTGTATTTTCCCCCTCATTCGTCCCTGTTGGGCTGTTCTCAGCGCTGATTAAATTAAAAAACAACAGCTCCACTGAGGACGATAACACAGAGCTACAAAAAATGCTTTAGGAGACCCTCAGGAGAGCACTTCAGCGGTTATAGAGTGGGCCGATTACAGAGTGAATAAACGCTCAAGCCTTCCGCTTCCCTGTGTAAACAAAAATAGAAAATATTTAGCTGAACTCAGATCGGCCTTGCGCTAATTTGCATACTGTAGATGGAAAGCATTACCATAAGACATCCTGCAGCTGGCATGAAACCAACCGGCCTGTCATGATAAATCACATTATTCATCACATATCTCGCAGAACTGCCCATTTCAACACTGACCTCTGAAATCAATCAAAGCAGGATTGAGTTTCGTGAAGCTAAAAAGGAGATTTTCAGGACACGCTTTCCCTAAGATCTAGTATTCGAAAAAGGTCAGTATTGTTTACAGGACCAGCCCGCAGATCTGATCTGGAACACACTTCATCATTTGATTAAGAGTGGTTCATTAAAGCAATAGTTAACTGATGGACTGGAGTGGCTGTGGATTATTGTGATGTATTTATCATCTGTTTGGACTCTCATTCTGACGGCACCCATTCACTGCAGAGCATCCATTGATGAAACACTGATGCAATGCTACATTTCTCCAAATCTGATGAAGAAACAAACTCATCTACATCTAGTATGGCCTGAGGGTGAGTATAATATCAGCAAATTGTCATTTTTGGGTGAACTATTCCTTTAATGGATTCGCAGTGTCGTTTTTGCTTTAATTAATTAAATATACAGTAGTTCATGCAAATTCTGTTATCATTGTTGCATCTGAATGGGTATGAACTTTTGTGAGCAATAATGCAAATTTCAGTCTGTTCCTCACACAAGAAGATCTGAAATATAGTGCATTAGACAAACTGTTGCTCAAAATGTTGCGGTAAGTTTGATGTTGTTTTACAGAAATTAATACTGGATGCATTAAATTGGTCACTACATTTACATTTATTCATTTAGCAGACGCTTTTATCCAAAGCGACTTACAGATGAGGACAGTGGAAGCAATCAAAAACAACAAAAAGAGCAATGATATATAAGTGCTATAACAAGTCTCAGTTAGGTTAACACAGTACACCTAGCATGGGCTTTTAAATAATATAATAAATAAAAAGAAAACAGAATAGAAAAAGAATAGAGCAAGCTAGTGTTAGAGGTCTTTATATTTATATACACACACACACACACACATAATTGCATAATAAATAAAAAAGAAAATAGAATACAAAAAGATTAGAAAGGTAGTTACTGTCACTAATGATTCTATTTCAAGTAAATTGTGTTCTTTTGAACTTGCTATTCATCGCTCTTCATATCACCGTTTCAACAAAAATCTGAAGCAGCACAACTGTTTTCAACATTGATAAGAATCAGAAATGTTTCTTGAGCAGCAAATCAGTAGGCTATATAAGAATGATTTCTGAAGATCGTGTGACTCTGAAGACTGGAGAAATGATCCTGAAAATACAAGTGTTTACTGTTTAAACAAATTGATGAGCAGAAGAGATAAACAAATAAAATAAATCTTACTGACCTGGAAACTTCTGATCAGTAGTGAGTAGTATATGACATCATGCATTACTATTTATATTAGCAATACTATTCATAAAACAACATCTTTGTGTCTTAATCAAGTTAATTGAGTTTTTTGTGTGTGGAGCTCAGAAGTCTACGCTTCTTGATTTGTTTTAAACAAATGTGCCGAAGAAATACAAAGCTACTGCTGTTTTTGCAAATGATATGAGTGATCACTGCGTTATTGCAGGTGTGAGAGATGCCAGGATATCTAAATGTAAACCGCGTACTATAATTAAGAGAAATCTGAAGTCATTCTGTAAACAAGCCTTTTGTATTGATCTTAATCTTTGTGACTGGACCAGAGTGAATTTGATACCAGATCCCGAAATAGCGTTGAAATATTTTATGTCACTATTTTTGAATATTATAAACAAGCATGCACCTCTTAGGAAATATAAAATTAAAGGCCGTGATAATCCGTGGTTTTCAGAGAAATTGTTTGATTTAATTCATGACCGTGATCTTGCTTGGTCAATGGCAAAGAAATCCAAAAATAGTTCAGACTGGCAAAATTTTAGGCACCTGAGAAACAAATGTGTCTCTCAAATACGTAAACCAAAATCAGATTTTTATGTAAATGAATTATGTGATAGCTCAGCTAATCCCTCAAAATTTTGGAAAGTTATAAAATCACTGTCAAGAAAAGTATGTTAGATTCCCTGAATCAGCACTTTATATCTTCTGGGTTGTTGTTTGACCATTCAACAAAACATCAGAGGAGACAAGAGGATGACTCTTTGTCTAGGGAAAATGTACCTATTGATTTTGATCTTGTTTTGTATTGGAACAAAGGACAGTGCTATGATTTTTACGAAAACCAGATTGCGAATCATGTAAAGTATTTTTTGTTAATAAGAAGTCTTTTAACTGGTCACTTATAAGCCCTTCTAAAACCTTGGCTAAAGCAGATAGCTTAGCCATAGGCCTATAATTATTTGGGTTTGATCGGTCACCACCCTTTAATAAAGGAGTGACATATGCTGACTTCAAAACACTTGGTATTAATCCAGTTTCAATGGTCAAGTTGAAAATGTGTCAAAGGTTCTGCAATATGTTCAGCAGCAATATTTAAAAAGTATGGATCCAACCCATCTGGACCAGCAGATTTCTTAGTATTTAACCCTATTAGAGCATCAGCTGCCACTATGAAAGTGTTGAATGATTTTAAAAGTGCTATTGATTCTAAAGATTATTGTGCTGCACTGTTTTTAGATCTTTCAAAAGCATTTGACACAGTTGACCACTATGTTCTGTCTCAGAGATTGGTGGATATTGGAATGTCTCCAAAAGCTGTCAAATGGTTTGGCAACTATTTGAGTGGCAGAACACAAAGTGTTCATGTTGATGGTGTGTCCTCAAACTCATTATTTATACAAACTGGTGTTCCCCAGGGGTCCATTTTGGGACCCATTTTATTTACTATTTCTATAAATGACTTAAATGTAATGTGTAAAATCTAACAAATGCTAAATGTCATTTTTATGCGGATGATACTGTTTTGTATTGTTCTGCTCCAGCCTTGACAAGTGCTATAGAGGATCTGCAATCTGCCTTTATAATTATTCAGAAGAATCTTCAGAAACTGAGACTTGTACTAAACTCTGATCAAACTAAAATGATGTGCTTTTCTAAATCAAGGAAAACAGAAGATGCTAGTCAAATTGCTACACTAGATGAGAAAGTAATTGAACGAGTATCAGTCTATAAATATCTTGGTTTCCTTTTAGAAGAAAATTTGTCTTTCAAACAGCATATAGAGGGTCTAACAAAAAAACTAAGAGTAAAGTTGGGTTTCTATTATAGAAACAAAGGATGTTTCTCTTTTAGTACAAGAAAAACACTTATACAAACAATATTTATGTCAATGCTGGATTATGGTGATATTTTATATATGCATGCAAACAAAGCTTCTTTGAAAATGCTGGATTCAGTATATCATACAGCACTAAGATTTGTGACTTATTCCAATTTTCGTACTCATCATTGCAACTTGTATGAGAGTGTTGGTTGGCCATCTCTGCACAATCGCAGGCTGGAACACTGGTATATTTTTCTTTTTAAGGCCATACTTGGTAAACTGCCTCCTTACTTACGTTCTCTTCTGATTTCAAAAGTCACTACCAGGAAGTGTAATCTTAGATCATATGGCCAAATCATGTATGATATTCCACGAACGCGAACTGTCTTAGGTGAAAGTGCTTTTAAAGTTTTTGCACCTTTTTCCTAATATAAATTGCAGAATAAGCAAAAATGTGACTATTTACCGACAATGACACAATTTAAAATGAGGATAAAGAACTATTTGAGTACTAAATGCACATGTGCTGTTACTGAGTGCTGCTGGTGAATATGTTGAGATGATGTTTAAATTGCAAAATGTCTTTTTCTGTTAAATGTTTGTATATGTATTTTTAAAATGGAACTATTATTCTGCCGTCTGGCCAGGATTCCCTTGAAAAAGAGATTCTGAATCTCAATGGGATTATTTCCTGGTAAAATAAAGGTAAATAAAGATGTGATGGACGAACCTGAACTCAAAGACTCTCAGACAGGATCACGGGCCGTGTGTTACATCTGGAGCACTGCCAGAGGGTCTTTCGAGGTCTTTTCATGAAGATGAAGGTCAGTCTGGACGAGAGATGCTAAACAATGATGTCAGTCAGAGTTCTTCTGGCTCTGTGTGGAGCTTTTCTATTCTCAGTCTGCGCTCAGTCGCTCTGTATCGCTCTCTCTGTCTCTCTGTTTTCCTCCTCTGGGTAATTGCAGACAGAACAGAACAACGTGATATCTGCACTAAATGAGCTCCACTTTATGAAGAAAGAGACTCGGTATCTCTTCACATCTATTCAAATTCAGGAGATGCACTACAATTCAATCCACAGTTTCAATTCTCCTTTGATTTTCCACTCGGTGTGCTGATATACTCACCTTAATTTAATTGCTTTTCTGTAGCTGCTGAACTGAACAAGGCTTTGAGAGAACTCATCTATGTAGAAATATCATTTTATGACTAACAAATCAAGTGGGTGACTGATGTGAAAATGTCATGTTTGAGAGGGAGAAATCAGACTATGAAGCTCTAATCAGGGCTGGATCTGCAGCAACCAGATATAAAGAGAAAAGCACTTTATTTACCATAAATCATTTACCCAAGTAATGCAGGAAAAACATATGTAATGCAATTATTGTTACATATAAAATATTTAATTAATTATTACACAGAAATACAATTTAAAAAAATTAAATAAAATAGAAAATAAAAATAAAGAAATCAGATTATTAACATGCAGTTAAAGCATAAATAAAATGCATTAATGCCTCAGTAAGTGAATAAATAAAGTATATCTTATATTACTCATATTTAAAATAACAAATGTAATATGTTCAGTAAAAAAAAGAAAAAAATTCTCATTAACCAGAACAATTAAGTCATTGTGATGTAAATGGTTATCAATATATAAATAATAAAATAAATAAAATATAATACATTTTTAATTAAAAAAAATAGTTAATAAATGCAAATAAAACAATTAATTAATGGCTCACTAAATACAGAAAAAATTCACAAAATAAATAAATAAACCTAAATGCATAAATAAACTGATTTAGTGCCTCTGTAAGTTGATTTACATTAACTAAACTTAAGTTCATTTCAGCTTATCTTGTATTGTGCATATTTAAAAAGTCAAATTCACTATAATTCACTGGCAATGCTTTAACTTGATTCATTTTAATGTGGACTATGCACATCTCAACAGGTGTCATGTGCAAGCTTCGACATCAATTTCCCTAAGTGGTCTTGTCTATACCTAAATAATATCAAGAGAACAAAACTAAAATAACTGTTTTCAATGATAAGACCCTTTAAATTGCAACCACACTTGAGCTGTACACCACCAATCTAATGCTCGCACCAAACAAACTCACAGAAAGCTACATTACAGAGAAGAAGAAAGGCATAGCGTGGGTCAATCCCACTGTACATTTGAGTGTGCAGTCGAGCAGATAAAGAGGCGCTTTCGCCCAAAGAGCCCATGCCGTGTTCATCAGTCACAGCATGATCCATCAACATTTCAGCTCTGCTGCCAATCCTGAAGGTGCTTCTGGGTTCTTGATTGACCTGCTCTGTTGGCAATTTCCATATTCTGTGGTAAAGACACAATCACTGTAAATTGGATTTTAGTCTAACTAAAACCAAACATACAGGTAGAGTATGATGGCATATGTAACCACACACACAAAATGAGTTTCCTAAAGCATTGAACAGTGGCATGTCAATCATACTTAAAGGAACAGTTCACTCCAAAAACAAATTTGCTGATAATTTTCCCGCCATCAGCCCATCAAACATTTGTTTCTTCGTTGCATCACTATCTATCCTCTGCAGTGAATGGGTGCCGTCAAAACTGAGTCCAAACAGCTGACAATAATCCTGAAGTAATCCACACCACTCCATCATTAGGACACATGCTGAATTTCTAAAAATCTCATCCGATAAAGAAACAAACTCATCTACATCTTGCCCCCAAAAACTAGCCACCAACTGTGTTCACAATAACTAAGAAAAATAGCATAATGCTACATTATCAAGCCAATTTTATTCCCCACATGAGCCGTTCTGTACATTAAGGGCTCGTGTCGCTCCGAACGCATGCTGAATGTTCCCGTCACGCTCTACACGTCAAAACCATTAGAGCTAAAACAACTTCTGTTCCAACTTCCCCCAACAAACCTATAGCTTTATCATTAGAAGAAGTAATTATGCGGCAGGAAATATGTCACCATCTTGCCTTTGCTTTCATGCTGCGTACTTAAATTAGCAAGATTTAAGTCGTACTTAGTTTCAGCAGCTGTTCAACCTACTTTAATGGTGGACGATTATTTATTAGTCACAGCAGGGCACCAGATTTAGATTTTAAAGGAATATTTCACTAGTTAACAATTTTAAACGTCCCAGTCATTAATTGCTTTTATTTCTTACAGAATTGTGTTTTTCTTCACTTCTTTGAGGAATAAATAAAACTCTGCGAATGGATGGTGAATTCATGGTGCGACTTTGAACCTTGGAAGAAAATAAAAGTATAACGGCTTAATCTCAGAATACAGAGCAGGGCATGAAGCTTTTCTGTCAAATTCCCTTTTAAATCCCAGGCCACGACCGACACCGTCAGCGGAGAGAGATGTAAAGCTAAATGAGCTTTTACACATTTTAATTACTCAGGAAATCAGTACAAAAGCCTGCGGGCTCTCTGAACTGGGATTAAATGCAGTGGTATTGAGGAAGAACGCTGATTATGCTCTGCAGCTTTTCTCTTAGCTGATTTATAGATACTAAACTAACTGTACTAATGCTAAATGGCCCACATGTCTTTCTTAAGCAAACCATTAGCATTACTCTATTGATAGTGACCGATAAGCCAGCGAGCTGTGAATACAACAGCCTGAAACTGATGCTAATATGCCACAATTTAGATTTAGTCTATTGAAAATGGTATTAATGTGATATTAAAGACACAAATCATGTGCAGGCGTTCTTTTAAAGGCAAGATAAAATCAAAAAGGCCAGGAAAAAACATTGTTTTTCATGCACCGGTCAACTTTTTTGTGCTCTCTTGCTTCCATAAAACATTTTTCAGATTTATAGAAAGAAAATATCTGAAATACAAGTGTTTAAGTGTTTCTTTTTATTGCACTTTATTTGTGTTTGTATTGCAATTATAATTCATATTTTAAAGAGTATTTTCTCCACTTCAGCAGCACTTATTCCCATAGTCTGAAGGTTTTTACTGAAGGGGTTGTGCATATATTATTCATACTGATTTATATAACATTTTATTCCTAAAAACATGGTGAAAATTATTCGGTAACACTTTTAATTAAAGTCTTTACGTATAATGAATTATAAACATTTTCATAATGTACATGGTAATGCATTATATCTTTTTGTAAATAATTGTAACCAAAGTTAAAATGCATTAAATTATCTGAAGGTTAGTTTGTCATGTGTTTTAATGCATTATACTTTCTGAATAGAGCACAATGAATAGTGAGTATTATAATGTGTTATAACTGAAGATCCAATTAGTCATGAGACAATGCATTCTAAGGTGCATGCATTAAAAGGCATAATTCATGCATTTATAATGCATTATACATTAAGGCTTGTATATTTTTCTGGTTGGATTTTCTGATTTATGAAGTGATAAAAAAGGAATCTAAAATCCCCTCTATAAAAACCTATATGTCAGAAAAATTAAACAGGAATTTTGAGTCTAGCTTTAAACCGCATTTAGATTTATGTTCTTCAAATCTGTTCTAAATGGTGCATTTTTAATTTCATAATGCATCATAACTTTTTAGAAAACTTGCCATGATGGAAGTGTGCTGATATCTATTTATTAAAGTGTTCACATGCAATGCCTTGCTTTAATGCTCATGGTCTTATTGTGCATGATTCCTAATTTAAATAAAATAAAATAATTTTTATAAGGACTGGTCTTGTCCTCATCAAATTACCCAATCATTGTGTAGGTAATGCAGTCTTTTTCCATTCCTGTCACAAGTTAATGCATTCATTTAATATAAGATTAATACATTAAAGACATAAAAAATGAATGAATGAATGAATGAATGAATGAATGAATGAATGAATGAATGAATGAATGAATATGCATTAGCATTGGGACAGGACGACCTGCCTCCAATTTCCATTCAAAGATTCTGTCAAAAGTGTGTGCTGACTCCATTCTGACATGAGAAACACACTATCATCCAAACAATTCTTGATGGGAAAAGTCAACTCTGTCTCCACAGTTATCGAATTAAATAATGTATTGCATGCGCTGCAAATGGCATTTCATGTTGATTTTGAGGAGCAGACCTGTGTGCTCGTCTGAGGTTTTCATCAAAGGTAATGTATGAGAGGTCAAAGGTGAAGATGGAGGACAGCCTGTGAGGTCAGAAAGAGTGAAGTGGTTATGACATTTGCCTTGTCAAACTGTTTCAAAGCCACTAGCCAACACTTGATTATAGACTGATACAGCACCTTGCAGAATGTGTAAGTCATTTAAAAAACACCACGCAACCATAAAGCAATGCATTACACACTTCTCAGAGTACCTTAACAACCACTTATGTGTCGTTGTTCTTAACAAATTAATTACTATATTTATAAATATATATATATATATATATAAAAATTATTTTTTGAGAGTACATTCATTGAAATTCAACAGAAAATAAAAATGCATTTAGATGAAAACTAAAATTATAAATGTTGTCTTGACAAACATAATGAAATAAAATGTAAATATAAATAAAAGTTTAAGTTAAGTACAAAAATGATTAAATACAAAATATAAAAACAAAACAAAATAGAAAATGAACAGAAATATAAAAATGCATTTAGATGAAAACACTATAATAATATAATAATAATAATATATAATATATATATATATATATATATATATATATATATATATATATATATATATATATATATATATATATATATGATTATATATATATTATTATTTATTATATATATTATTATATATATAATAATAATAAATAAAATGAATGTAACAAATGTAAAAAATAATTTAGGAACAAAAAAAAACAACACAATTGCATAAATTGTAGCTAAAATTAAAATAAAAACTATTTTAAATGAATGTCAAGAGTCATTGGATAAATTATTTTTGCAAAATTACTTTAAGTTACTTAATATAATACAATTTATTTATTTATTATAAAATCTGTGCATCTGTGCATAGACTCAAATTAATTATAAAATAGAGTTGTTTTTAACTTGATGAATCATTTGAATAAACTGATTCATTAGAATGAATCCATTTCTATATATGAGAGAAACGAGAGTTTAGAAAAGTGCAAATGACAGGGAAAAAAATAAAAAAACAATGTTTTGTCAATGGGAAAAGCTGCTGTGTTTCGAATAAAAGCTGAGTTGTCATGCAAATTTTGTGCATTTAAATTTATTGTAATGCTGCATTACATTATGACTGTTAAATGGGTTCATAATAAAAAATCTGTCAATCAATAATGATAAAGCACAGACAAAACCATAGATTTCAGATTTTCTAGATTTCAGTCTGTCGTACTAATTTATTAACACACACACACACACAAAATAATGAAATTAACGATTATTTTTCATTTACAACGTGCATGCACAATACACATATCTGTCCAAATCTCTTCTGTGTCTAAACAGAATGAGATCTACAGCTAAAAAAAACGTTCATTCACACAAACTTATAACAAAACACAGTAATTATTTCTTCTCCGTGATCCTGCATGAATTGCTTTTGGAATAGTATCACATGACATTTCCTCCCGTGTTAATAAGGTCTTTACATTGTGATACTGACTAGCATTCTTTTAAAGCAGGATCCTTCACTGTGCTCTTTATCTAACAGCACTGTTCCTTCCAGGACAATGAGACACAACGAACACTGTTAAATCCCAGATTGCCTTTTTATAGCATAGTCTGTTAGAGTCTCCCGAACGTTTAGTTGTTTTTGGCGCTGTCAGGCATGAATTTACTTGTGTTAAACTGCATCCACGGCATATTCTAAATGTATGCACTAACAGTGAGCCGCTATCTGATGAATGAATGCATTTCAATGTAAATATTAGAGGAAGAAGCACTTCGTAGAGGGATTTAAGTGCTTGAATTTCATCTGAGCAGTGCTGGCGACGTTTCGTCTGTACTGGAAACACGGCTGTTCAACTAAACCAAAGGTTTAGCTGCTGTTCTGTCTGCTCCACGCTCTGCTTTTTAGAGCTTGTCTGTCGAGGAAGCAGAAATTTTCCAATTAGAAAATGCACTCCGAAATGTAGCACATTACAGCACCTCTATATTCAATGACGACTGGCCAGGGAACCTTAACATTTCTGCATGACATGTATGATAGCATGCAGAATTTCTGTATGCATAGAATGTATGTATCCCATAATGGTCTCAACTTCACCTTCGATTTCATTCATGACTAATGAACTGGAAGTTATTTCAGTCTCGATCTCTTTTCGACTCATTATGTGAACAGACCAATGAGGTCTATAATATCTGAAGAGAACCATCCATTAGCATTCCCATTTATCACAAATATGTTCTCCCGAAAACTACAGCGTGCCAAGCTAACAAAATTACATTCTAAGATAGTTTTGCTTACGTTCCTATTAAGTTAAAGTATGTTATTTCTGAATGTTCTCTGAAGATTTTAATATTAAAGTTACGGAAACTAGGTTATGGAAATATTTAAGGAACATTCCATTTCAGAATTTAGCAAACGTTACTTTTAACAATTCTGAAACATTTAAAAAATGGTACACGAATGTCTGAAAATAACGTTTCAGAAAAACGCTCCATGAACCACAAGATGATATACATAATGTTTTTGTTCTAACATTTTGAGAACATTATTAAAGACCAAATAACTTCTGGGAGAACGTTTGTTCATAACTTTGAGTGAACTATGCCAAAAAATGTTCACTTGGTGCATACTTTCCATCTTTGATCATGTGCAAGCATGCAATGCAATGAAATATTTTCAATTTACATGTTGCTTAAAAATAAATGTACTTAGAATACAAATCAACGTTGATAAACAGGATTTTTGTCCAATAATATTGTAATTCCTACATCTTCCAGTAGGATTGTTAATGCACTAAACCTGCAAACACGTTTATATAAAAATAAATAAATTACTCACACTTAAAATGCCAAATATGTATTTTTGTAGACCAACTAGGACGTTTGCATCAATCTGATTTCCTTGACAAAAAAACAATAGGATTTTTCCATTGGCATTTGGATTAATGCAGAAAATAGGTTCTGTGATGGGCAAAAGTTCGGGGCTGCTTTTCCTTAAACCTTCTTAATGCCAAGTCATTCTTAAATTATACCTCAAGCTGTGCCTTGTTGTTAATACATGTTTCCCAAAATGTTCTTCGTTAAGTATACTTTTCATAAGTCATAAGAAATACCTTTAGACATGTTATCGGGAAACACCCCCCAGGATACTTACACATTTTGAGTATTAATCATTTTCACAAATGAATGCAACTGAGGACAAAATATAATTTCCAGAAGTAATAAGCTAAATATAGACTATGAACGGACGTCATCACCATTAACCTTTCGACAGCTCTTCCTGTATTTATCTAGGTAGAATGAGAATTACTGATGTATTTTATAAAAAATGTTAGCCTGAATGCAGGAAAAGCATCTGCTAAATGCATAAATGTATAAATGTTTCTGGGATTTGGCGAACAAACATACATCAGCCCTTCAACAATCTAGTTTTTACAAGATAGTATTTCAGACCTGAACATTGGCATTTTCGTCTCCCGACTGAACTTTGAGAGTTTGCATGTTTTAATGCAGCAGGGCCAAACAAATGAGCTTTAACTTTAGCTCTGCTGGAACGCACGTCTTCATAATGCAATAAGGGCCCTTCTAGGGGGCCAACATTCAAGAACGCATTTGTCGTCTTTATCGCTGAAGGCGCAATTACACAATTAGGAACACCCCAACAGACTGCTGCCATATTCAACTGTGCAGTAGTAAACAGAACAAACATCTGGTATTACCACACTCGGCGTCGCTTCTGCTCGGAAACTAATTAATTACCCGGGGAAACGGCGTCATTAGTAGTTGTGAGGGGGACAAAACGTCCCTTGAGGGGCATTGGTGCGTCTTTTTACATGCAAATAAATCGGTGAACGTGCTCTGTCGCCGTCTGATTAGACAAGTTCACAGGCGTGGGTCACTTACAGGAAGTTATCACGCGTGTCCTTCTGTCTGGAAACGATCACAGGGACGTAAACACTGTCAAACATGACAAACATGAGAGAAATGCTAATCTTATATTGTAAATGCGCCATCGGCTCCCTTCATTTCTCTGATGAATTCAATTAAACTTCCACAATCTGCTCTCCATTTGTTTCTCCTCAACTCCCTCTCCGTCGCTCTTTCTCATTCTGCGAGACACTAAAGTAATGAGGAAGCTGAATTAGGATGAGAACGGTGATGTGGGACCACGGCTCAGTGAATGGAAACGGTGGCTTATCTCCTCCAGCATTAACACAAGCTGCTCGGAGTGAAACATCAGGTGGATCGTCGCACGAAAATGATAGTAAATTAAGTGTCGTGTCTGTCAGATGGTTTAAAGCGCTCTTATTACCTGAGCGGCTATGAAAGTGATGGCTTATTTTAGAAGAGGACAGTCTGTGCTCAAGAGAACCAATGTGAGAGATCAGAGCTGACAGAAAGTGTCCTGAAGCACAAGGGCTTTACAAAGGGCAGTGATCTTGGAGACAAATAGTCCAGGAATATGATGAGAACTTGAGTGAACTGACCTGAGATCAAAGCTACGGAGGTCTACAGCACTGAACGTTAGCATTTCCATTCATATTAATAAATTGTGCAACATCCTCTTGAAGTACGCACTTTGAAATCTGCCACCCCTTTGACCAATTTTTCTGGAAAATAATTAGGATTTGATGATAAAAATGCATTGTTGAAAAAACGAAACACAGATGCGTCGCATCAGAGCAGGGTTGTGCCGATAGGCGATAGTATCGTGTATCGACGATCGTCAGAGATATCGACATAAGCAGATCAGATAAGCAAGATGATATTAGGCTCATTTTCCTATTAATGTATTAGATTATAATAATAATAACTATTATTTTTATTTTTATTAGGCTGCTTATTATAATTCGGCTATCAAACTGCCCAGTTATTTCACTTGAGCACCGCATTTCACACACACACACACACACACACACATACACGGCACGCACGCGAGCGCAGGAGGATTAGAGCCTGAATAGTCGCTGAAATTGTCCGCTTTGACTCGGATAACTCATAAATCCATGAAATGAAAGAGATATAAAACGAGGAGTTGGTGTCCCACACATTCAATGGCTGCTACACTGCAACGCGCTCTTCTCAAACATGACAGATTAACTCTTTCTTGGCGTCACAAATAAAGTAAAGACAAAATATTAACCAGGCGGCAGAGCGAATTTATCATCCATAGTGGTTCTCACGTAGTCCTTCTCTTAAAGACTGATAACTTAACTTATAACACGCACTATGTGGTGATGACTTAGGAGTACATGAGAACCACTACGGATAATAAATTCAATCTGCCGCCTAGTTATTATTTTCATGCACTCCGCACTATAATGTGATGCATGCAAAATACATAGTTTCGGCCGTTACAAAGTCTCCATCCACAAACAGACGTAGGCTACATCGTCTGCTGATAAAAGGTATTTTATTGAACTTTAACAAGTAATCTGAACGGCCTATATATGTGCACTATTTTAAACGAGCCCTCACTGAGTTTAATGCCACAGTTATGTTAGAATGCATCTCATTCTTGTTTCTGTGACGGTGCGTCAGACTCGTCATGAGGCGCGCGCTCCGGAGCGCTGTATGACTGATGCAGCAGTTCAATTCAACTTAACTCCAAATATATGAACTTACCTGTTTTAAATACTTTATATTTAACTTGTTCGTTTATGCCCAATAGCAGTAGCGTAGCCAGGAACCACAAAGTAGGTGGGCCCAGAGAAAATCAGGTGGGCACAGCCTAAAATGCATCTGTTATCAAAATAGGCCAACACAACTACAGTACACCTGCTTCTTGAATACACCACAGTTTAATGAGAGCACAAGCATGTATCATGTCATCATAAGCAGTGTTAAGAACATAACGATAAGCATTTCCACTGCGCGCGGCCACACCACACACACGCGCATCTGACAGATGCAAAAAACACCATCATTAAATCAGCAGGACAGTAGTGGACAGTGTGTAAAAACAATGCTTGGTCTGGCTCAGCGGCCACATAAACCACGTTATATAACAACATTAACTAGGCAACTAGTGTACATAGTAAACGTAGATTGGCTTACTTTTGATGCGCTTATAACAGGAGACGACGGGGCTTTGAGTTGAACAATGCAATGACTTCGTTATAGTCCAAGGATTCAGTCAATTCTCTCTCAAATGAGAGAAGGGACAAAGAGTTCAGTCTATGTGTCAACATTGTTGCTCTGATACTAGTTTTTATCCGATTTACAGTGGAAAAGAAACTTTAATAAGTTGCTCTGTTTCATTTTTCATACTTAGCTAAACTTCAGTGTCCCTCTGTGAAATGTGCACCACGTCGTTGTGAAGGGGGGATGGGCTGTTCGCAAACTGACGCGGGCATTTCATAATCACCATGACAACCAAACAAGAATCAAGAAACATTAAGATTTATTTTTATAGGTCAAGTATTGTGATAATTGCAACATAATTTACTCCTTCTGTTGCGATTATCACAATACTTGACCTATAAAAATAAATCTTAATGTTTCTTGATTCTTGTTTGGTTGTCATGGTGATGATTAAATGCCCGCATAGCGCATTTCGCAGTCAGATAAGTGACTTTATTCCAACACGCTTAAATGATAAATGGTGACTTATATTCTGGACAATACTGGCCATGGACCAATCAAAATCAAGTATTCCAGAAGGTCTTTGTATATAGAATTAAAGTGATAAAACATTTTTATAGGAAAGTTGGCATCACCCTGGTTCCCTCTGCAGAAACCTGTTAGGATTTTTCATTAGCTTATGGATTAGTGCAGAAAATAAGCTCTGTGACCAACCAAAGTTTATGATAATTAAGTTTTGCTCACTAATATTCAAAAATGAACACAACTTTGTAAAGTAAAATGCTAAAAGTAGACTATAAACGAACTAGGCTACACCACCCTTAAGCTTCAGACAACTCTAGTCTTTATTAAAAAATAATAATTTTCCTTGAAAGTTCAAGATAGAGTAATTTGCAAAACATAATGAGGCTGTGAAAGCAACTAGTGAGAAGATAAGTTATATATAACCTATTCGACATGATGATGTTTAAACTCTGCAAACACACTTAGACACTTGTTATCAAGACAATTCTAAGCATTAAAAATTATATCTGATGTATTACTGATGCGCTTTATGTTCGAATAAAACATGGAAATATCTTGAGCTTGTGTTAAACAGACCTTATTTCAGGCATTTACCAAAATCCCAAAATAAAAAAAACACTTACTTCAGGATGATGAAACCAGAAGTGCTAAAATGCAAACTCGTTACAAAAATATATGATCCCTACAGCACTGTCTATACAATTGGCTTATATTCTGGAAAATACATTATTATAACAATACCTGCCATGGACCAATCACAATACAGTATATCTAGTGAACATGACAGTAGATCAGACACAGCCAATCAAAATAAACACTCAAGCTTCTGTCAGATCTCTTTTCTCTTCTCATCTTGAACCGCTTTACTGTAAATAAATAAATATACCTGTCATTTTCTCTACAAAAGTCTAAAAATACATCCACACTCAAGGACAACAAATACACATTATTGAGGTAAAGAGCTACTTTTAGTCACTTTATGAGCTTTTTATGGGCTCCAGATTCAGAAATAGCCATGTGTTGGCTGTACAAGAAGATAAATAATTTTTTTTAGCATTTAGCTTTTATACAATAAACTATTTTAGTTATGCCTGAAACATCTGTGCACTAAATAAAATGTATTTCTAAAGACAAAAAATGTGGATATATTCTTGTGAATACATAATTAACTGTCTTTAATAAAGTAGCCAGCTTAGCACTCCATGGTTTATGTTATTATTATAATAACTTTGCATTTACTGAGCTAAGTATGAATGTCATGATATGAGGTTGGTTATGATGTCATAACGCTGGGTCTGTTTGATTGGACAGCAGATTGATTGTTGATTAATTGTTCTTTCCTCGATGCAAGATGCACGTCAGCAGAGCTGTAACTGAGAGTTTTATTGTATGTTATATTTGCATGCTAAATAACAACAATAAAGCTTCATTAAAAACATATCACCTTATGTAGATGCTTTATTAAGCACAAAAACACTGAAGAAGAAAAAGCCAATAAAACAGAGGCTTCTTGCTTCGGTTCTCTGCTCTGCTGCATGATCTGCACAAGACAAACTTTGAACGTATCTGAGTTGTCTTGCATGTGTCAAAACAACCTCACCTCCAGAGAAACGGATGATGTTATGCATCCAGTTCACACACTCAGAGTTTCACACTGCTTTATATGCTTGCATTGATTTTTTTACCCCTATTGCATCAAATGCCAAGTTAGTTTTCTGCTTTTCTTTATAATCAAAATGACAATAATGACTAAAAAATAGTGAATGCTGACACTTCCAGTCATGTAAGTTTGATTTAACACATCAGAATGTGTAACATCAGCAAGCAACTCAAAGTGCATCGTTAATGGCCTGTGCAGTGAATGGGTGCCATCAGAATGAGAGTCCAAAAATAAAAATAGTACAATAATCCATAAGTAAACCAGTCCAGTCAATCAATTAATGTATTCTGAAGCCAAAAGCTGAATGTTTATCAGAAACAAATCCAAATATTTTTTAGCTGGAAGCAACAGTTTTAAGTAAAGAAGTCTTAATGATTTGTTTCTTACAAACACGCAGCATTTGTCTTCTCCAGATGTTAACTGATGGACTGGAGTGCTGTGGATTATTATGATGTTTTTATCAGCTGTTTGGACTCTTATTCCGACGGCACCCATTCACTGCAGATCATCGATTACTGAGCAAGTGCAATGCTACATTTATTCAAATGTGATGAAGAAACAAACTCATCTACATCTCGGATGTGCTGAGAGTGAGGACATTTTCAGCAAACTTTTCTATTAAACAAACATATTTTCAATCTTTGGTAAATGACTGGAGCAGTTTTGATGTTCTAGACCATTTTTCTTGGGTTTAAGGAGAATTTCTGTCAACAGTCACTATTAACTAGATGAAAACCAATTAAGTTTTGCTACAGGCAACAGTAAACCATGATTTTTTTATGGCCTGGTAATGCAGCTTCATTCAAACAAAGCACTACTGACAGCAATGCCATCTTCTCAAACATTCATTTAACACTGATGTGCTGCTCATTTCAAAGCATTGAATGCGAGGTCCAAAATGAACACTTGCCAAATGGAAAATACAAGTAAAAACTGGCCTTGGCAAATACATTAAACAGCTACTCGCCAACTGGCAACATTGTATACGACTTAAACTGAACTGTAGGATGATAGTTTGACCTTCAATGAATCAAATACAAGACATGTAAAACATCATCTTAAGAAAACACTTAACCCGCACATCTTCTAGACAAAATATTTGGTTTATTATAAAAGGTTTCAAAGGTTTATGTAGGTTCGAAAGTTTGGGCTCAGTAAGTTTTTTTTTTTTTTAAGAAATTAATTTTATTAGCATAGAATTTTATTCTATTTAGCTAATTAGCTAATAGAATTTTATTCTATTAGCAAAGATGCATTAATAAACTGATTAAATATGACAGTAAATACATTTATAATGTTAAAAAAGTTTTTGTATAAATTCTTATGAACTTAAATTCATAAAAAAAGCCTAAAAAATATATCAAGGTGCCATATATCAACTGTTTTCAACCTGGATAATAATTATAAATGTTTCCTGAGCACCAAATCAGCATATTAAAATGATATCTGAAGGCAAATATTTTTTTTGGAATACTTTATTTTCAGCTTTACAGTTTATCTGAAGGCAATTATAACAATATTACTATAATAGCTAATTATAACACTATTTCAGATTAACATGTTTTTACTATATTTTTGAATGAAATGTGCAGCCTTAGTGAGGGAATAACTACAAGTAATTCCATGCATGGTCAATAGCACAAAAACATATTTTGAATACAACTTAATGCACAATAATGTCATATCCTATTAATGGCTAGTACATTTCTCCATCCACATGCCACTGGCAGGTGTGTAATGGTTCATTTTGGATGCTGATTGCACTTTTAGAGACATATCCTGCATCACAGCCAAATGATAAATCCCTGTTGACATCACACATATAAAGTGTTTCATTAAAAGCGCCTGCTGTCTAATGGTTGTGTCATGTGGCGGAGAGACACCAGTTCTGCGTTCACTCAGATCTGTGGCTATCTTCATCTAAACTGCGCAGATGACCCACTGCTCTTCTGCTAATTGAGACGAACGGCGATGTTTGTTTTAAATGCTGATTTATTCTCGCAAGCCCTTTGTGGAGCTGAGCGACCCCCTTCGTGTGGTCTTTAGATTTGCCACAACACCCAAAAGCGCAATCAATCAAACCCCCCACCACTACAACGGGCTTTTAATTAAAGAAGGTCCCTTGGACGTTCACCCCAATAGAAACCTGCGGAGAGAACCAATCACAGCCACGCACCACGCCAGCGCGAAACAGAACATCTGTGGGGAGAAAAGCCCTAAATACATGTTAAATCAGGCAGCTGTGGGACAGATCACAGATCACTCGCTGACTGGTTTTAGCTTACGGTTTAGCTACAGAAGTGTTTGTGTCTCTCAAGCTTAAACCAGCAGTGAAAGACGCCCTGGAGGCAAGTTAAAACACAGCTCTGAAATTCTGTTTTAAACGAGCCAAAAATGCTCTGTTTGTCTGTGAAATCGAGAGAACATAGAATGATGTCTTAAAGTTTTGTCATTATTTACTCACCCTAATGTCATTACACACCCCTATCTTGTTGTGGTTTTTTCAATGGAAAACAAAAGGAGAATTGTTCAAGAATCCCTAAACAGATTTTTCAAACAGACCGAAATTTATGTCATAATTTATGCCATTTTGTGACCCAATGTGGTGATCAAGTGTCAATGGTGTTAGCACATCTCTCTTCTGTTTTAAAAACAAACCATAGTACTTTCTTAAAGTATGCAAATGTTGGTCTTGCGTTCTTGGTAGTTTAAAATATTACAAATAATAGATTCACGAGACCAAAGATTGCCAGTTAGATTTACTCAAAATAAATTATGTCTCATGTTTAACCACTATAGAGGCATCAGAACCAGCGGCACATAGCCGAGGTAAGGCTGCTCTCAGCGGGATTCATGAGCACTGAATGCATGTTTTCTCCACTGCCATTAAAACTTGCATTCTGGGATACCTGCATCAAGTTCAAGTCACCTCATGATGCATCCTCGATAAAAGGGGTGGAGCAAAAACACATCCTGGGATCTGAACTGTACTTGGCTAGATGTGAACTTTGAATTGAAACACATAGATATCTAGAAGTAGATCCACTAATAGCGGCTGTTTCTATGGGCTGCTATACGTAAGCCATCCACCATACTGGAATCAAAGCAAGATCTCTGTGTGTCTGCAACTCTAATTATAGGCTATGCATGCATGTATATCTATATCCGCAGTAGACTTAATAAGCAGATGCTTTTTCTAAACTAACACAATGCAACAAGAAAAAGCTGTTAGATAGCAAGGCATTTAAAACGTTAATAGACGTTTTAGCGTACTACTACAGAAATATCCCCGGTTTCATTTATGTATGACTGACAAATATGCATCACATACCATTAGTTGATGATAAAATTGCATAAAATCATCATTTTAATGCATTTCAAATACAAAATTCTTAGATATTATGGAAGCACATGGGTAGCGATATTCAATTTGGAATGTAATATGCAAAATGACAATGCAATATGTAAAATGACAATGCATTTCTGTATTTAATACATTTGTGCAACGTTTGGTGCAAAATGAAAATGAAAATTAAATTACATAATTTTCATTTGCCATTTCATACACCAGTTTTAATATGTAAAATGAAAACTAATTTTAACGCTTTATAAGTTGCAAAATTAAAATGGAAATGTATTACAGAAATGATTAGATATATAACATGTTCAAGCAAAAACTGTGGCAAAATTATCATTTAAATGCTATTTTTCTTAAATGCATTAACACTCACAGTCAAGACACTTCGATTGCATTTTCATTCAGTGTCCCGCAATGAATGTAGCAAAATTCAATGTGCACATTGAAAATGCATTCTGAGCCGATCACGTGTCCGCCCCCTCCCGCCACGTCAATCACTGCGTGAACAAGGCGGGGCTTGCAGAAGGTCAGAGACTCAAATCTCAAGAAGAGGATTCAAGTGAGAGAACATGGACAAGACCGTTGGTCCGTGTATGTTTTGATCATTTCGGTTTATGGCTTCAATATTTCATTCGCACTTGTGGGCGGAGCTGAAACGCTGCTTTCATCTGATTGGTCGAATCACTCCACCTTCAACTCGGTCTTTTCATTCTTTCAGGCAGAATAAGAGTCAGTGCGTGTGTGACACTGTAATAATGTCTGAAATCACCGCTCACTGTTACAGTTTTTTTACGATTGCTATGAAAGATTTTTCAATACTTTTAACAATTTTCCAAAACTCTTAACACAGTTAGCACTACATCCACCTGTGTAAGCTATACTATTAACACATTTCTTGTTGCTTTAACACAAAATGCATACAATTAACACAAATTTAAAATGCTTGAACTTCTTTTACACACAAGCTCAAACAAGACCAAAACAATGGATTTTTACTGCCAAATTTACCAATGATTTAACACTGTATGTCAGAACAGATAACACCATGTTCTAAACCTAACCTTACAGGCTAAAGTCAAGGTAAACAGCTGTTCATATTGTGAATTGAAACACAAATATATTCCCTGTATTTTATTCCATTGCTAATGAGAAACAGCTTATTGAAGTTATGCAAATATATAAATCACAGCTGATTCCCATCTAGGAAGCACACTCAGGTGTTGAGGTTCTTTCAATCACATGATCATATGTTCTAAAAGAGGACTCTTTGGGCTGATCTTGTGTGGAAAAGAAACAATATAGAGCAACACAAAGAAAGAAAGAAAGAAAGAAAGAAAGAAAGAATGCCTGCAAGAGGGAGAGGAAGACGAGTACCAGGACAAGGGAGAGGAGTGGGGCAAGGACAAGGGCAAGGGAGAGGAGTGGGGCAAGGACAAGGGAGAGGAGTGGGGCGAGGACAAGGGAGAGGAGTGGGGCAAGGACAAGGGAGAGGAGTGGGGCAAGGACAAGGACAAGGGAGAGGAGTGGGGCGAGGACAAGGGAGAGGAGTGGGGCGAGGACAAGGACGAGACAGAGGAGTGGGGCGAGGGAGAGGGAGAGGAGTTAGAATGCGTGGTGGCGCTCAAAGAAGGACCAGAGCTAGGGTTACTGATCAAATAAGAGCAACTATCATTGACCATGTCATAAACCATGGGCTATCATATAGAGAGGCTGGTGAACGAGTACAACCAAATCTCAGCCGGGACACAGTGGCATCCATTGTCCGTATTTTCAGAGAAACCAACAGGTAGGATATTGCTTCTCCTACAGCAAAGTGTACTGTAAATACTGTAATATTACCATTTACAGTATTAGAGTGACTGTATGCCTCCGGTCTCTAATATGTAACTGTATTTTGTTCCTCTAAGGATTCAACGTCTACCTCCCTCAGGGGGCAGAGGAAAGCTCCTGAATGAAGAACAGGAACTTGCTATTGTCAACATGGTGATTGCTGACAATGAAATAAAACTGAAGGACATTCAGTCCAGAGTTGTAGAGGACAACCTTGTCTTTGGGAACATTGCAGCAATCAGCATAACATCCATTTCTCGGACTCTAGCTAAACACAGAGTCCTAATGAAACAACTATACAAAGTTCCTTTTGAAAGGAACAGTGAGCGCATCAAAGAACTCCGTCACCAATACGTCCAGGTAAGGTTATGCAATACAGTGATTACTGTACTATACACAGTGTGTTTTGCAGTAAACTACTCTATAAACCTGGAGTACATTAGGACATACAGTAGATATACAGTACAGCACAGCATGTACATACACTGTGTCTAATTACTTTCAGAGAGTCATGGAGTTGGAGGCCAATCAAGTCCCACATGAAATTATCTATGTTGACGAGGCTGGCTTCAACTTGGCGAAAAGGCGTCGCCGTGGGAGAAACATAATTGGCAAAAGGTCCACAGTTACCGTGCCGGGCCAGAGAGGAGCCAACATCACCATGTGTGCCGCAATCTCCAACAATGGTGCACTCCTGCATAAATGTGAGATTGGCCCCTACAACACCGACCGCCTTCTCCTATTTTTAGAAGACCTGCACGAAAGATTGGTGCCAGAGGTAGAAAGGGGACAGGTGGGAGACCACTTGCCAATATATGTGATCACATGGGACAATGTGGCATTCCACCATTCCCGTGCAGTCACAGCATGTTTTGACGCCCATCCTAGGATGGTGTCCCTTTTCCTTGCTCCTTACTCCCCTTTCCTCAACCCCATTGAGGAGTTTTTCTCATCCTGGAGATGGAAGGTTTTTGACCATCGCCCACATGACCAAATGTCCCTCCTGGATGCAATGGATGCTGCATGCCAAGACATCACAGCTGAACACTGCCAGGGGTGGATAAGGCATGCAAAAAGATTCTTCCCATGATGCCTTGCCAGAGAAGATATCAGGTGTGATGTGGATGAGAACATGTGGCCGAAATGCAGAAGACCGGGCAGATTAGAAGTTTACTTTGTTTTTTTTAATTATTATTCCGGTGCTTTTTCTGTTTGTATATCTTGCAGTAATGTCCTTTTGCAAATAAAGTCTTTACTGCAGCAATTCTGTCTCTGTCTTTTTTTAGAACTGTAACTGTACATTCTATAAAGCTACTCTGAGATGGTCATTCATTTTTTGTGACAAAATGCTTGCATTTACTAAACCCAACAAAACAAAAATGTAGAGAGGCTTCAAAAGAAACTACAGTGCAAAACACAATCTCTGATCAATACAATATACTGTACTGTCCATTGTATAAGGGCAGACCTGTCACATAAAACTGCCTTGTTCACGCAGTGATTGACGTGTCGGGAGGGGGCGGAGACGTGATCGGCTCAGAATGCATTTTCAATGTGCACATTGAATTTTGCTACATTCATTGCGGGACACTGAATGAAAATGCAATCGTAAGTGTCTTGACTGTGTGTGTTAATGCATTTAAGAAAAATAGCATTTAAATGATAATTTTGCCACAGTTTTTGCTTGAACATGTTATACATATCTAATCATTTCTGTAATACATTTTCATTTTAATTTTGCAACTTATAAAGCGTTTAAATTAGTATTCATTTTACATATTAAAACTGTTGTATGAAATGCCAAATGAAAATTATGTAATTTAATTTTCATTTTCATTTTGCACCAAAAGTTGCACAAATGTATTGGAAAATGTAAATGTAAATACAGAAATGCATTGCCATTTTACATATTGCATTGTCATTTTGCATATTACATTGCAAATTGAATATCGCTACCCATGTGCTTCCATAAGATATAGGCCTCAGTACTTTTGAGTACCGGTATGTTAATGATACTTTTAAAATTTTTGGAGCTTAACATGCATGGTCACTACGGATGGGCATTATGGCATAAAATCAACCACTCTTTTGTTGTCTACAGAAAAAAGTACTGTAAGTGATGACAGTATTTCCATTTTTGGGTGAACTACCCCTTTAAGTACCTTGACAAGCGATATCATGCACTGAATCTCTGCCTTTTCAAAGGAAGCGTTTAGTTTGATACCATGACTACAGTCTCTTTTACAGCAACTCCTTAGATAATTAACTTTAAGAGTTAATGATGCGTTTCAGACAGACTGCAGACAAACACTGAACACTTACAAACAGATATTCTACAGATGCATATACAAAATAGCTTATTTTCATTCAAGTAAAACATTTATATGACTGAAAGAACCTGGAAACGCAATTCAAGTCGTTTCTAAGGGTCAGTTAACACAGAAACAGCTGCTCATGTTCATTTTTACAGTTATGCGACATCTATATGTTGAATGTGCACCAATTGTGATATGTAGCTATATGATCAATTAAATGGCATTAACTCTGAGAAAATATATATTTTTAAAACACCCCATTAAAGATGCCCAAACAATTGTGTATTAAAGTTAAGAGTACGTGTAAAAATCACAGATATTTTCACATAAACTGACAGTTTACTTGTCAATGAACATCTCAGCATCTCTTACAGTAACTACACAGGCATTAAAGGGTTAACCGTGATGCATTTCAGAAAATCTACAGACAAATACGACGCCAAGTTTCCATTTACAAAAATATAGTGCCTATATACCTGAGATGTGCGCCAATTAAAGTCAATTAATGGAATTAAACAACTTTGACATATGATATAAGAACAGAAGTCTTGTAAAAAAAAAATGTCTTTGAAGATGCCAAAGCAAACCTTCCATAAATGTGAATGCCAAAAAATAAATCAACGCATACTAAATAACTTTAGCACCGAGACTGAATAGAGCTCCAGCTTTGGCTGCTGGCACACAGACAACTGCAAAATGCGTCAGACCCGATGCAGCAGGAATTTACATGCATGTTTGACAGCAGCGGGAATGCATGCGTGGCACTCATTTTGGAGAATGTTTAGAATGGCAGTATTGGTGCCGGGTTCACTCACCGCTCACATCGAGTCCAAAATCCGTGTCTATCCGCTCCGTCCTCCGTTTCTCACGGAAGGGCCCCCGGAAAGACTCTCCGCCGTGCTCCTCCGGTAACACGGTACATCCTCTAGTGAAACCGAGGAGAGAATCCGCTACCGTGCGTCTGCTCCTCCGCAAGCGCCGGTAATGATGATGACAAACGGCGAGCGCGCATCACATCCCTGAACGAGGAAGACGGGTTTCCGTGACGAGCTGCTGCTGCGGATCCCGCACCAAACACTGGATGAACGCGAGAAGCGCTTCAGTCTCCCATCACACGGTAAACACGGGGGTATAGAGATGACTGGACATCCCAGAGGAAAGAAAAAATAGCAATGAGATCTCCTGAACATCTCAATCCACTCTCATAGAAAGCGATGAGATTGAATAAAGAGCTATTACAGTTTCCTGCTCCTCGGTATTTTCTCTTAAAAAAGGCAGTGATCTCAGGTTTCCTCTAAATATGTTCAGATTTGCATTGCTTTGAAAATCTACATTAAAAAGTAAGATACTTCAATACAAACTCAAATATTTCCTAACATCTCGATCCAAATTTCTATAAAAAGCAATGACAGTCTCATGCTTCTCTGAATTCTCTCCTAAAAGACCCCATGATGCCTCAAACTGTTCAAATTTGCATTGCATTGAAAATCTACATTGGTCTGAATCTTGCCTTCTTCCATGATGTAAACTGAAATATTTCTCGTCTAAACATCTCAACAATGTCTGTTTAACTTTGCATTGCATTGAAATTCCGCACTGAAAAGTCCGATTCTTCCTTATGAACTAAAATACTCTCATCTAATACTTCTATTACCAAATTATTCATTAGAAAAATCGCAGATGCGATCTCTTTAACATCTCATTTGGTTCTAGACAGCAATAATATTAAATAAAGAGCCCATGTTTCAAATATAAACTGTCTCCATCTGAAAAGTCAGATTCTTCAATATGATCTCAAATATTTCTCATCTGATTTGCAAATCAGATATCTTTAACATTTGAGCACTGAGATTAATTAAAAGAGCAATTACATTCTCCTGCTTCTCAGATTCTGCTGCTCTAGTAAAAGACCCCAGTGATCTCTAATTTGCTTATATACAGCTACAAAATGAATTTAGTTGTATTATTTGAGAGAGAAAAAACACTTAATGTAAATGAAACAGCCAATGAATTTCAAAAAGCTAGAGCAATCTCACTTTTCTCATGAAACATCTTGCAACTTTCAGAAACGTCTGCATCCCTTCACTTTTCAAACACTGATTGATTGATTATTGGAAACATTGGCACAGCAGTCTATTATGCAAGTTTTATATCATATTATACACAAATACAGTCTCTATGGACCGTATATAAAAGCTGTTTTGATACTGAGAGGTGCAAAGAAGCTTTCAGAGTGAAGTGTTGATGATGATGATGTTTGTAACGTGGGTTCGGACTCATTCTGGTTACCTGCATTCATATAGAGTTTAAACTTAGCTCAAGGAGATAAACATCCCTGGGCTCAGCATTAAGGGCAGAACGGACGTGTGTGAACTGATGAACGAGAGATTGGGATGCAAAGAGTCGAGCGGAGTGGTTCAGCACTGAATGTAAGCTTGGATTACTCTTATGTTAGCGAGAGCCCTTCATGTCCGCAGGCGCTTGTGCACTTGACTAGGTTTAATGTTTGAAGTGTGTTTCAGAGACTCTCTATGTGAGGATGCTGCATGTAAATGCACACATGTATGCATACGTGGCCGTGCGCTCAAGGGCATACAATGTGTTATTAAGCAGCGCTATGGCCGCTCTGACATCTCGACCTCTCCTTTCATCCCCAGCTGAGAGGAACGGATGTCATGTTTCTGCTGGCGCTGTAATCACTGACGCTGCAGGGGGTGAGCAGAAGGTTCGACCGCTTCACACACACACAAATGTAGAAGTTTCACTCAAACATCAAATGCTCATCTGCACCCAAAGAGCGAGTGAAAGGCAAGGACATTTGTAAATAACCCACATCATGAGTTTTAAATGATGAAACTGGACGCTGGACCTTATAAGAGCAGGTTTCAGCTTGATAGCTGAAGGTCACATCAGATAACTGCTTGATAGACTCATTGCTTGCCCAGCTTCTGTTCTCTATGCAAGCGTTTGAATATAGCATCTGCTAAATTAATACCATAATACTATAATGTAAATGTACCTTAAAAGGTTTATTGGTTTTTTTAAACAGTAAAGGAGACTTCAAGAGCGACTTAAAAATTAAAAGAATGTTTGTGCATTTTATTGTTAAACATCAAAGTAAAAAAGGCGGTTATTCGTTTAGAAAATAATTAAATTGATTTTAAAATGTAAAACCCGATAGCTATTGTTCAAAATGAAGACAAAAAAAGTAATTTAATAGTAGACAAACCATGTAAAACACTATAGCCCATAAGAAAATTCACGTGTTACATCCAAGTTCACCCAAAACTGACAATATGTGGATGAGTATGTAGCATTACATCAGTGTCTCAGCAACGGATGCTCTGCAGTGAATGGGTGCCGTCAGAATGAGAGTCTAAACAGCTGATAAAAACATCACAATAATCCACAGCACTCCAGTCCATCGGTTAATGTCTTGTGAAGTGAAAAGCTGCATGTTTTTAAGAAACAAATCCATCATTAAGATGATTTTAACAAACTGCAATATAGCTTTCAGCTAAAATATGAATCAGGTGAGAAATATGCACAGAACAAAACACTTTTTAAAAGCCAAAACCGCTCTAAACAAACATGTGGGTGGATTTGGATGAGAGAGACAACAGGAGAAAGATAGATAGATAGATAGAAGGAAACTTATAAAGATGCTTCTCAAATCTATAAGTTGCACAAATGGGCCACTTACAGCTTTCAAACTTTAAAAGTAGCTCAAATGATCTAGATAATGGATCTAGATGTTATTTGGGTCAACATCAAAAAGCTTCAGAGTTGAGTTGGACACAGATCTGAGCTCAAAGCAGCAGGGACAAACATTCAGCTGCTGAGTCCATATGCCTCCGCTTCTCTCATTCAGCTTCTCCTGCACATGCACCTGTAAACCTGCTCTCCAGAGTAAACCCACATGCTTCAGAGAGCAAGAATGAAGGATTTCTAACATAGAATCAAGCGTTCATCAGAGATCTGCATTACAGGTGCACCAGCCTCAACCCAAATCAATTGTTGATTCACTAGATTTTTAAAGTTTGACCTTTGCGGGCCCTCAGTTAGGGAAGATTGATGTGATTCGATTCGTTAGGGCAGATTAGGGTTAGATGATTTTTGAGTTCATTCTGCACCTGTCATACAGATCTGAGATCAGATTACATCCAGTGCTGCTGACTGAAAGTGGATTATGCAACATTACAGATCTAAAAAACTGAATCCAGCGAGTCTCAGAATGATGCACTATATTATTCAGAAATACAGTTCTGTGCAGTCCTTCTTCACATGCTTCCTGATGTATTTTACACCCGTTCACTGAACTATGGAAGACTAAAACATAAAAAAAAACTTTAGCTGGAATAAAATATATTTGTACTGTATAAAACAATATAAAATATATTCATAAAAAAAAATAATAAAACTTCCAAATAACGTCAAGGCAACATTATTCACTTAAATTTAACTTGATGTACTGAAATAACTAAAACTGAAACTGAAATAATTATTTAAAACTGAAATTACAAAAATTAAATAATTTTAAAAAACAAATTACTAAAGAAAACTACAAAACTGCTAAAACTTTAAAATACAAAATATATATATACACACACATACACATATTTAACATTCAAAATATAAAATATAAAAACTCAATTTTAATTAATAAAAACTAAAAACCTGTTGGAAACAATAATTTTCAATTTTTTATCAAATAAAAGCCCTTTTTAACTTTCAGACATTTTTACTTTGTTCTTATGCTTATGATTCTGTTCAGAGCCCTTATATACAGTATTAAATGATCATGCTGCAGATTGCTGATACTATTGTTTTTTCATTACGCTTTCAATGTCATGACTTTGCATTTGCTTCTGGTAATTTAACATTAGCTTTTTTAGGGAAAGGGACTTACTGTACACCAATTATAGAGAAAAACCAAGGGTGGAGTGTGTTTCCTCAAGGACACAGTGGTAACGAGGCAAGACTGTTATTTTCCAAATAACCCCTGAACACGCCACCCTCATCAGAGAGAAACAAAGCCAGAATCCTCTCAAGTACATGATGAAAGCATCACATACGTCTGGTGGAATACAGACATGGTTTGCATCACTCAGAGCTGTCGGGAAAGACTAATGATGTGTTAGTCTTGGATTAACTGTTTATCTTCATCAGAACGGCTGGTCATTAAATCCAGAGAGGTCACGATGCCAACAGATCCTAGTCAATTCATCCCCGGTGTTAATTTAGTATTATTTATATACTTTTATAGTATTTGTTAATATTTTAACTTAGCTTTTATTTTATATTTTCAGTTTTAGCTTTAATTATTGTGTTATGTGTTTTTTTTTTTTTTACTTTTTTTTCATTTATTTCAGTTTTAGTATTTTTGTCATGCACTTTTGACTTTTTTATTAATTGTTTTTAACTATTTGTATTTATCTTTTTTTTTTTTTTACATTTCTGTTTTATTAAATGTAGTATCCTCAACTTAAACTTATCTTATTTCAGTTTTAAAATTTCTGTATTTTTATTTTTGACAAGAATCCTAAACAAGGGACACCCATAAAACCTTTTACCTTTAACAAGCCATTTTAATGTTCAGACATTGAAATTGAAACTGTAAACAGTGAGCATGCTTATGATTTTCAAAGCAAATTAAGATGTTTTTGTTCTCAGTAGCGACTCGCATCTTATCCGTCATTAATTGTGTCATTGTAAATGAGGCTATGTGAATGATTTTACCCTGATTCTTCTCTTTCGATCCCATTCCTCATTCCAGGAAGAGTGTTTTACAGGAAGGTCAGGGCCTCAGCCACAGATCTGCAGTGATTGAAATCTCCTCCTCCAGCGCCTGACACTCATCTCCCTCATAAATAACCCCACTGCGCTCACATGGAGCTGGGAATGAGGAGAAACGGGGAGGGAAATAACATCAGATCTTTTCAGAATAGGAGGACCAGAAAAAACATTCCCAAAGAATTCTGGTAATGGGATGTGGTGGAGAAGGGCAGAGTATGCAAATGAGTGTAAGCAGTCTCTATTGTGCGGGGCTCATTTAGAGTTGTGTCGCCTCTAAGGTATTCTTGTGTATTCTAGTGTTGATAGGTGGGTCTAAAATCCAGGTGCTTTCTAAGGTATTTTTGGAGGCTGCTAGATTGTTCCAGTCAATAGATGATATTCTGCAACTTAAATATGATTAGGACGAGACTAATTATTCCTAACATGCCATCACTAAAAGCATAACAGACATAAAAAAAATTAATTCATTGGTTAAACCCATAATCTCAACACTGTGAATCTGAAAGCAGAAGTGTATGTGAGTGATACTGGCTTCTGTCTGGCTCCATAAGTGTTAAAATACGATGGAGAATATCACTTTTGCTGCTCTTGTCATATTTGCTTTTATTACTGTTACAGTGACCTCATTTCCAATGCAGCATCTCAATACAGATACCTCAAAGTGTGAGCATAATGCAAGCCGTTATTGGTGATGTGGCTGAGAGTAGAAGAGATTCTAGACAATTTTTAGGTGGGCTTCAGGCCCCTAAAACTATCTGAACGAGCTGCTTTCAGCTCATGTGTTTTAACGCTTGTCCGTTTAAAGGTTTAAGTGATGTTATGCTATTCAAGCACATCCTTCCTTGCTTCTTGAGAAATGGACAGGGAAAAAATATTAAGGTTTGTAAAGGAGATGCTTTTAAAAGCCCAACTATTTTTGTAGAATAATCATGTAATGGATATATTTTGGAAAAAACTGGAAGATTTCCAGGATGACAAAGTACTTTTTGAGATCAATCCTAAGGCTGTGTTCAGAGTGGAATGATAGATGTACTACTGTGTGCTATTTTCTTTTCCATTTACACATTTAGCAGAAGCTTTAATCCAAAGTGGGACAAAGGCCATTTGCCACTGATCCAACAATTTTTGCTAATTTTTTTAAAGAGCAAGTGAATAAGTAAACATTATTCAGCGATTGTCATGTGACTTTACTATATTTCACATTCATTTTTCAGTGTGGGGTCCAGTTATTATAATAAAACGAATGTCTTAACTTCAGTCAAATGAGTCAAAATAGATGTTAAATGTCACAGCTGTACTTTAATCTCATTCCTCACACTGGTTATAAAAAGTAAGTTTGAGTGCATCAAAAAAAAAAAAACAGATTAAAATTGATTTTAAATAAATATAATTTAAAATAAAATACCATCAGAAGGCGACTGTGCCATAACACTGAGTTTGTTCCACCGGAGTGTGATCTTTAAAAAAGGACTTCTGTGAAAATGAGTCATCTCAAACCCCCACCGAGAACAATTTTTATCTTCACAGCACAAAATATTCTCTGGAGTGCATGTTGCAACCCTTTCTGAGCTCCCAATCCTCCAAAAGAGAACAGAAACACTTTCCATACGGGCAAATAGTCTAGAAAACAAGTGTTATTGTATGTATTACTGGTGCTCATACTTACAGCAGTCACACTGAAGTATTAAACGTCCATCAGAGTGCCTCGTCCTTTCTCAAATCATGTGTGCTTTTAGTGATCAAATGCACCATTTTCACTTTCTGGACTATGAAATAGGAGAAAACCCTGCAAATTCACTTTGGAGGAGGAACCAAATCCACAGAGACTAGAAGAATAGGCAACATCAATCAACAGAAAGTGTTCACCTCTTCAGTTATTCATGAAACACACGGCTGGATTCAGGACACATGACAAATCACATGAGTACACTACAATTACAGAAATGCGTCACAGGTTAATGGTGCTCTGTTCACCACAAACCACTCGAATCATGACCGCTGTTACTGCTGTATTAATCTGAATACACTCTAAACCAACTCTAAATGTTACCGTGGTATTTATTTTTGGTCCCACAAGGGCTAAAACGCACTGTGAACACACTCAATTTCTTTGTAATTAATTGTCTAATTGACTGCCAATTTTTGAGTAAAAGTTGTTTCTACATCAGGGGTTTGTATTCATAAACAATAGTATGTGGAAGAGTACACACATTATTTAGCGATGCACCTGACCTAGAGGTCACCATCTTGAAAATCAAAAAGGATACTGATGTGATCCGACCACCTCAGAGAAAACCAGTGTTGAGCTGTCTATATGACGTCTGCATTTGCATCTGCAAGACGTAATCTTTGAAGTGTTTGCTCATCTGCAATACATCTATAGATCGTTTCCTATCAGATGTCAAATAGACGTTTAGAAGACATCTTAAAATAGGTCTATCAGAGCCTCCTGGTTACCATCCGTCCATATTAAACTCCTTCATTCTGTTCTGTAGAGGTTAAAACAGCACAGGACCGTCATGGGATTCCCAGAGTCCTTAACTGCAAATTAAAAACTAAAGGAAAATACAAATAATCTATTAGGTCGGCACAGAGAATTTAGCATTGTGAGGTTTATTAATCTTCCAGATGAGTTATAATGAGGGCAATTATTGCATCTGTGGGTTAATCATTCATTATGGAATATTTTTTAGCTGGATGCAAAGATTTGATGTTAAAAACATCTTAATGATAGATTCGTTTCTTACAAAAATTATCTTCTGGCTTCACAAGACATTAACTGATGGACTGGTGTGCTGTGGATTATTGTGATGTTTTTATCAGCGGTTTGGACTCTCATTCTGATGGCACCCATTCACTCCAGAGCATCCGTTTATGAGACACTGATGCAATGCTACAATTCTCCAAATCTGATGAAGAAACAAACTCGAATCACCTGAGGGTGAGGGCATTTTCAGCAAATATTTGGAGCGGGTTCGCGAATCATTTGAGTCCGTTTGGGAGCTCGGAGCATGAATCATTTGAATCAGTTCGGGAGTTCGGAGCGGGTTCGCGAATCATTTGAGTCCGTTTGGGAGCTCGGAGCATGAATCATTTGAGTCAGTTCGGGAGTTCGGAGCGGGTTCGCGAATCATTTGAGTCAGTTTGGGGATCGCGAATCATTTGAGTCAGTTCGGGAGTTCGGAGCAGGTTCGCGAATCATTTGAGTCAGTTTGGGAGATCGGAGCGGGTTCGCGAATCATTTGAGTCAGTTTGGGAGATCGGAGCGGGTTCGCGAATCATTTGAGTCAGTTTGGGGATCGCGATTCATTTGAGTCAGTTCGGGAGCGCGGAGCGTGTTCGCGAATCATTTGAGTCAGTTTGGGAATCGCGAATCATTTGAGTCAGTTCAGGAGCGCGGAGCGGGTTCGCGAATCATTTGAGTCAGTTTGGGGATCGCGAATCATTTGAGTCAGTTTGGGGATCGCGATTCATTTGAGTCAGTTCGGGAGCGCGGAGCGGGTTCGCGAATCGCAAATATAGACTCGTTCACCTAGGAGATTGAAAATGTTTCTTTTTTGAGACCCCAGGAGCCCAAATTCAGACCCAGAACAATAAAACCCACATAAGAGGTGGGAGTTCAAAGGCTGAATCTATATATTACCAAACTGCAGGGAGAGGAAGAGTAGATATAAATCATGATCTGCAAGATTAAGCACAATCTGATGTGATCCGACCACCTCAGAGAAAGCTAGTGTTGAGGTGTCTATGACGTCTGCATTTGCATCTGCAAGACTTTGAAGTGTTTGCTCATCTGCAATACATCTATAGATCGTTTCCTATCAGATGTCAAATAGACGTTTAGAAGACATCTTAAAATAGGTCTATCAGAGCCTCCTGGTTACCATCCGTCCATATTAAACTCCTTCATTCTGTTCTGTAGAGGTTAAAACAGCACAGGACCGTCAACTTCAAAAAATTAAAAACTAAAGGAAAATACAAATTATCTATTAGGTCGGCACAGAGAATTTATTATTGTGAGGTTTATTAATCTTCCAGATCAGTTATAATGAGGGCAATTATTGCATCTGTGTGTTAATCATTCGCTGATTAAATCAAGATTTGGAGAAATGTAGCATTACATCAGTGTCCCAGCAATGGATGTTCTGCAGTGAATGGGTGCCGTCAGAGTGAGAGTCCAAACAGCTGATAAATACATCAGAATAATCCACAACACTCCAGTCCATCAGTAAATGTCTTGTGAAGCATTAAGATGTTTTTAACTTCAGACTGTTGCTTCCAGCTAAAATAGGAGTTCATAATCCATAAAAACACTTCCTCAAGTGAAAAAATGGTCTGGTCTGAATCAGGAGAGAAATCTGCACACATTTAAAACAGATAAACAAATATGGGGCTGGATTTTAAAGTGAGAGGCAACAGGAGATGCACTTTTATCACTATAAAGCGAATTATAGAGAATTATGGAATATTTTTTATGAGCTGTCCTTACAAATTAAAAAAGTGCACATTAGCCCACACAAAAGGAGAATATGAATCTCATTTATGAGTTTGAAACTGTACGTTTTTAACATTGGAGTCTCATGGAAATGGGTCTGTCCCGCGGAGCGCTGGCAGTGTGGAGCAGACACAATCTCATGCTAGTGCTGGGAGATACTACACCAATTACTCCTCTCAGTGGGGGAGGTTTATTTGCGGAGGCGTTTTTGGCTTAAAATAAGCTAAAGGGGTCGGAAGACCTCACGGCACCCATCGACACCCTAACCCTCTCACGCTGAGCTCGGCCAATCACGACTGTGGAAATGTGCTGACATCATAGGCATGTGATGCCATGGCCTTTTGTTGTGTTTGGGATCCTGCAGCGAGTGTTACGTTTGCTCTATTTCAGGGCGTTTAAGATGTTAATCTTTTTTACTCAGAGATTCAGGATTCAAATTTTTTGCATAATTCAGCAGAAGCTTGACTCAAATAGTGTGTCTTGTTGAAATGAGCTTATACTGTACTGTGATCAGACGGATAATTTCCAAAAGACATACAATAAAACAGAAAAAAAACACCTTAACAATGATATAGCAATACTATTGCAATGACCTACAACACCTTGTTAACTGATAAGCAATGAACTAGAAAAACCCCAAATAGATCACAATAGCAACCAATTGTCAACCACATAATGACTGCATCGATATCTCATAGCAATGCCTAAAAAACCCTGTCAAATGCAAAGCAATGCACTAAAACCCCCACATAGATCACCATAGTACTTACAGTACATAGCAACCATGTAGCGAATGTATAGCAATTTAATAAACATTTAGAAATCCATTGCAACTACCGGTACATACAGTAGCAACACTTTAGGATCCACAGAACACCCAAGCAAATGCATAGCAACACCCTGATATCCAGCCTTGAATTCTGGTAAAACGTTTTGCACACTGTAAAAACATTAAATAGTGTTCTTAATTCTTAATCAATATTTGCAGCAAAAACTGTATAATTTTAATTGAGAAGCAAAAGTGAGCTGTTTATCAGAGAATATATTTAATGTTTTTTACCTTTTATGTATAAACCTCATGCACTAACAAAAACCCTTTTTATCTTTTAGGATAAGCATTACCTTACTTAACTTGTACTTACCCCAATTGTTTTTTTAATGTAAAATAAATGTTGAATTAAGATACATTTTCAGAAAGAAATTATATAACTTTTTCTTCTTAAGCAATTGTTTCCTGATTTAAAGCAGTTGACTGGAAAGTAAGATCAGAAAGTAAGAACATTTAAACACGACAACAATTTAAGCACATTTCTAAATACTAGTCTTGGCAAGAATGACATATTATTGTGTAACTAATTGCATGAGGCCCCCAATTATATAATATAATATGGCTTTTATGAACCTAATAATAATAATAATGGCATTCCCTGCAAAGGGCATGAAGCTGAGTAAATGAGTGAATTATAGAGAAAGACACAGCGCTAGTACAGCGAGCAGATCATTATGCAAGCGGCGAGAGAGAGAGACACACACAAACTGCACTCGGTCGGTCTTATTGAGAGGGAAGCTTTTAATCTAAGCAAACTGCCCATTGCTCCATTATTAGGAGTGTGGCTCTAATGGGCTGGAATTGAAGTATACAGACCTGTAGGAGAAGCTACAGAGTGTGCATGTGACCTTGAGGAGTGACCGGAGTAAATCTGCCCCAGTCAGGTAAATGCAGCACATTAGAGTCAATTTATCCATCAGTGTTATTTACCAGGTGGCTGAATACTGCCGTCATAATGTAGCTGAAATCTGTGATTGCATCTCTGAACTGAAGCTTCCACTGGACTGCATCTAAATGCATTCAGAAAGGAATGGTTCCTCTAAAGATCTGGTCCTGAAAACCTTGAAAACGAAACTCAAGCACTGGTGTCTGCTAACCCAAAAAATTATGACAAACTGTCATGGTTCGGGAAAGTATTTTCTATATAAGATTCTATATAAGATATTTTGGGGTCAGTAAAAAAAAGTTTTTTTTTTGTTTGTTTGTTTTTTAAGTAATTAATACTTTTGTTCTGCAAGAATGCACAAAATTGACAGTAAAGACATTTTAATTTCACAAAAGATATCAATAAAAGCTGTTCTTTTTAACTTTCTATTCATCAAAAAATCTTGAAAAACATAAAAAGTTGCATTTTAGAACACTTGAATCAACTGCAATCAATGCATTAAAAATATAGATCACCATAGCAACTGCACAGCAGCACCCTAGCAACAATCCAGAACCCAAAGCAACTGCATAGCAACAGGGGGAAAAAATTAGGGTATGTCTACACTTATAGAAAAAATGTTTTCTTTCACATATAGACCACAACGTTGTCAAAACAATGGATGCTTGGAAATGACTAAAAACACTGTTTTATGCATGAAAAGAAAGTTGTGGATATTACTTTGTAAAGAGAGGCTGGGCCCTATTTAATGATCTAAGTGCATGGTCTAAAGAGCACGGCGCAGGTGCACTCAGGGCATGTCCGAATCCCCTTTTGCTAGTTTAACGACGGGAAAGTGGTCGGCTCGCCCGGGCGCATGGTCTAAACGGGTTGTCCCTATTCTCTTAATGAGTAATGGGTGTTTTATTGGGCGTAATGAGCAATAAACCAATCAGAGAGTCATCTCCCATGCTCTTTAAGAGGACAGTTGCACTCGTGCCATGGGGAATTTGCAATTTACAAAGCGGAATTTGCAAGCGCAAAGACAGAACGTGTCTTCAGAGATGAAAAGGAGCTGATCGTGTGCAAGCAAATAGCCTAATTCTGATACATTGCTATCAAACATTATGACATGTAGGTATTTTTATATTAATGTAGCCTACAAAATAAATTGTATTATTTTATTGTTTCATATTTAAAAATGTTTGTGTGCTGCCCCGTGTCCCTGTGTAATAATCAAAGTAAATGTAATGATCATTTTCTACTAACGCGCTCTTTAAATAACAAAAAAAAATATTGCGCCATTGACTTTAGGCTTTAGACCAGGTTTGAGTTTGTCTATGGTGCAGTCTTTTTTCTTTTAGTTCCTCAAAACAGCAACGTGCTAACAATCCGCCTGAACACACCTATTTTTTAGACCAGCACACCCATGGGCACACAAATTGGCACAAATGCATTCCAATGCAGCGCAGGACTGAAAAATTAAAACTGCGTCAGGCTGAAACTAGCAAAAACACTTGCGCCGTGCCGCATTGCGCCGGGTGTATGATAGGGCCCACTATGTGCCTGCGCACATACTGACATAACACACGTGCATGATGTCCCCCGAAACACCATTGTTGTGTAAATGAACGGCCAAAACAATAAAACATTTTCTGTTTATTGCAAATGATTAAAGAAGCTCTGATTGGATGATCAGAGAATGCAACCTGTTTACATAACAGCTCTAGTCTTGTATTATTATATATTGATAACTGTTCTATCCCAGATAGCACACATATGTCTGCAAGATGTCTGTTAAAGATCGCTTCATCTGGAAAGCATCTGCTGTGTACAAACATCAGACAGACGTATTTAAGATGTCAGTTTTACATTCATGCTAAATCATAAACATCTTAAAGACATCTTCTAAATGTCTATTTGACATCTGATAGGAAACGTCCTATAGACGTCTTGCAGATGTAAATGCAGACATCAAATGATGACAAAATCACATGATGAACCCAAGCCTATCACAAGCAGCTTTTAAATATTAACACACACAAATAAAACTGAAATAATGCAATAAACATTAACTGAACAATATTAGATGTAATATACAGTACAACCCAAAGGTTCACAACTGCTTAGAAAAAACTAAGAAAAAACATTGTTATTTCAACAACAACAACAACAACAAAACATCAAATCTGAAATGTAATGCAGGGAATTCTGGGAATGTCAATTTATGGTTATTCACTGTAAATTATACAATCTTTATCACTTCCAAAAACGTAAATTACATGAAATGTCCAATGCAGTTTTTCATCGATTATATGATATCTAGTAGGGGAACTTACCGTTAACCATTTTACTGGTTTTTACTGTAACATTTTTAGTCTTTTACCGTTAAACTCACAGTCATTTTTTTTTTACAGTGAAAGAAAGAGAATATGACTCACATGATTTTCTACCAGATGTCCTAAACCCATTTCTAAACCCGTTCCTTTAACCAGAATAAAAGTGGGGTTTAAAATTACAATAACCCATGTTTAAGTGGAGTGAAAGCCCTTGGATGTGTTTGAGTGTATAGTTTACATGACAACCTCTTCCACAGAAATCAATTACATGAATTTCCCAGAGTGCAGTGCCACCAGACACGTTCCCATATACCAGAACTAGAGCAGCTTCCCAGCAGACTTGGCTCACATGGACGCGCACCGCGTGTGCCAGGAACGACACACATACACTCCATCAGTAACGTTATCCAGTCTCCAGCTCTCTCTCACACACACAGATGTGCATCAGAGAGCTGGCAAGAACTCGCCACATCCTGCTAAATACAATCTGATCACACAAACACCGGTGTGAAAAATACATCACAGGCAGTTTCACCTTTCACCTCAAGGGCTGCTGGGAAAGCGCTCTGTCAGAGGGTCACAAACGCGTTTGTTGTCTGAAGTCTAACAAGGTGGAAGATATCCAGGTCTGAAGTAGGACAGCTTGCCACTTTTCCCATCGAGTCTATGGAGGCTTTTGAATGGATTAGCAAGGGTTAGGGGTAGAATTGCAGAGGATATTTTGAACCCAACATCAACGTCCTGTTAGCTAATTGTAATGTGGCTTTATGTTTATTTACTGCATGCTTTATGAAAGTAAGCCAGATTTATTGTCGGATTTACTGTTCAAATTGACAGATACAGAGATCACCCTAAATATGACATGTGGGTCACTCCTTTCCTTTTCCAACATGCTGCAGGCGCAGATTCCCATTTTACATGAATGATGTAGCACACATATATTATAGTCTCCATGAGTAACCATGAGTATTTAAAGTGACTCCAGAGTTAGCTGCATGTTATTCAGGTCAATACAAAATGATTGAGTTAAGCCTTCAATTATTCTTAGTCTCAGATTGGCTCCAAATAAAATGATTATATTTGTTCAGATGTATTCTATGTGTTGTGTCTTCTCAGCTGTGTTGAGGTGAAATGAGCTGCATCTGATCTGATCATGTCAGAGTTTTTACAGTGATTCATGCAGTCATCTGAGCTGTCTATTTAATGTATATATTCATCTATAAATTTTTGTCATTGTTAATTCACTCAAAAAAATTTTTACAAATTGTATAAATATAAAAATATTTAATACACACACAGTATTGTTTATTCAGCTATGAAGGTTTATGCAAAGTGGCACTTTTACATTCAATGTTATGTTCATGTTGTTGATATTACAAATCTTTGGTTATGGTAAGTTTAGGAAAAAAACTGAACTGATATTGGAAATTCATGTGAATACAACCATACAAATATCATGAATATATAATCTTTCAAAACTAAGGTATTATAATCTCATCCATGCTTTAGATTCAGATTTGCCAATCAGCATCACTGGAAGAGAACAATGACCAATCACAGCGCTGACACCTTTACAGGACAGAAGCTTATGAATATTAATTACACTGCTGCAGCTTTGGAATCAGATCAAATGTGTGACGTCATAGCGCCCCCTACAGGAATATTCAATGAATCACCATGATGAAGAACAGTTGAGACCTGAAATAAATGTAAATTCTACTTTTAAATGTGGGGGGAAATCTATCTCATTTTGTTAAGGTTCACTGAAATAAAATTAAATATAAAAAAAAATTCGGATACTTTTTTTTTTTTTCTTATTGCAAGTCTGTCTCATTTTTATTTAAAGATAACTAAAATAACTTAAAGTGCATTCTGTTTTTATTAATAAAAACAAAAACTAATAAAAATGCATATATATATATATATATATATATATATATATATATATATATATAAACAGGGCCTGGATTTTGGCATATAATTTACTGAATGGTAAACATTCAGCATGCTAAATACTGAAAGCATAATTCTAGTAAATAATCACAATGATAATAATTAGCCTATGCATAAAATGATTGTTTTGTTTAAGAAAATTATTACATTTTCTTTTAATTTAATAATTTAATAATAAATTATTATTATTAATTATTTAAAATATTTTTAAAATGCATTAATTGTATTTATAAGGGTTAAATACATATAAGCGTATAAGGGTTGACGCTAGTGGATAAATCGGAATATTGCGTGCGATTACGATGCTAACATTTTATAGCACTTATAGCTGTCAATGCACATCAAATTCAAAATATCAAAACATTCAAACTCGAAATGTGCATGAAGTTATTATTTCTTAAGCATCACGCACTATTGTTTGTTATAGTGAAAGGTGCACAAGAAATACAAAACAACTGATTTAATGGAAAACATTCAAATGCTGCCATAATGTTTTCAGTCGAATCATACTGTATATTGGTGCCAATATTCAATGCAATGTTTATTGCATTTTTGCAACCTTTTGGTTTGTTTCCTACTGATTCAGCTAAAACTCAAAATCGAGCAGTGTTAAAGACAGAAAATACTGTCAACAAAGCTGTTTTTATAATGACCAAAACATGTTTATTAGGTATTTATAGTCTTCTTGTGGTGTCTCAGTTTGGCAGTGCTCATGTTTTCTCACACTTTAGTTGATTTCACGTTTTAACAGTCTGTCCAACTCTACAGTAAATGACTACTGAAAGTGCTGTCAGTTACATCACTGTTTGAGAGACAGATAGAAAGTAAATTAAACTGTGATTATATCTAACAAATGAAAAGCACAGCACAGGTGAGGAACATCAGATGAACTTTAGCTCAGTGTGTTCCTCACTCTCTTCTGCATCAGGATCACTATTTACTGCACTTTTACTGGATGCATGCTTCACCTGTTGTAGTAATGTTTACTGGATTTATACCTGCTCTTTAAAGATCTGCTGAGCATGTTTACACACAGATTTGTGCAGGTTTGGCATATCCGTCTTTATTTTGCAATACAATTATTCAGGGAGTAATACTGATCGAAATTGAAACATGCTATTTTTTCCCAATGTCTGTAAGCAAAACATCGACATTATAAATCTACATTCTAAATATAATAATGTAAAATATTTTATTCTACCCCCATGCAATCCTGAAAAAGTGGATGATAAAATGCAAAATCAAACAGAACGAGAAAAAAAATGATGCCATACAGGTTACCTGAAGGAATAGTTCACACAAAAATCTAAACTGGGTGAATGGGTTTCATACAGCTAATAAAAACATCACAATACGTTGTATACACCAATATACTCAGGTCCATCAATTAACATCTTGTGAAGTAAAAAGCTGCAAGTTTGTGAGAAACGTATCCATCATTAAGATGTTTTTAACTTCAAACCGTTGCTTCCAGCTAAAATATGAGTCTATAATCCATAATAACGCTTCATCCAGTGAAAAGTGGTCTGGTCTGAATCAGGAGAGAAGATCAAACACTTTTTAAAAGCCGAAACAGCTCTAAACAAATATGTGGGTGGATTGATGTGAGAGACAACAGGAGATAGGCTTTTTCACTGGAGGAAGTGATATTATGGATTATGGACTATTTTAAAATAACCCTTTATTGACCAATAACCATTTTTTGGCTCCATTCGGGATCCTAAGTTGGCTCTTATATGGTTCTTTGGAGTTTAAAAAGCTCTTGGATGATAATACGTTCTTCAGATCAGCATTTTTGGTTCTGTCGAAGCACCAGTTCATAGATGGTTTTCATTAGAAATGAGACTTGGCCTCAGGCTGTAAAACCCTTTTTAGTTTAATTGGAATGATTATCTTTAATAAACGACACAAGAATGAAGCCGGATTCTTCATTCAGAATTGCCTGCTGGAAAGACAGACAGAGGTTTAACCCTATAAAGCCTGCGGTAGCACATTTGACACACATTTCTAAGGCCTCTAAAAGATCAACATGATAAGTAAGTAAGCCGCTAAATAAAACGGAGCTGTTTTTCCTCCTTATTCTCACTATTTCATACTATATGAGACATAAAACCTGATATAACTTAATTTTTTTTTCTTTTTTAGCTCTTTCAGGCTATTATTTCATATGTCAGGCATCACAGGTTTAAAGCACTCAAACGCTCCAGTGATTCTGGAATGAAAGTTTAAACTTCATTACGATGGTTTGCTGTAGTCAGTAAAACGAGAAAATGCCTTGTTTGTGACACAGTGAAGGTACATTACACACTAAAGTGTCTCCAGAGCATCATCTGCTCTCCCAGAGAGAGCCCTTCTGTCCAGATAAATGAGAAAAAGAAGTGTGCTTAATTGTCCTTAAAACATACTAAGCTGAACAAATGTGAAATTAAAAAATGCATTTAGATACATGACATGCAAGTTTCAATAGAAATGACCAAGTAAACATGCTAGATGACAAAAGTCAGGAAATGATCTGTTAGTAAGTGACAAAAGATGAAATATGAAATAGCGGACACAGACTCTGCTGCTTTGATTGGTCTGTTGCTTAATGTCTCTTCAGATTACAAAATGTTTTCTACATTAGTCCTTTGACAACAATCTACACAATACGGTCAATACAGATGGTTTAGTATAACGCTTTACACTAATTAAATAAGTCAAGTCACCTTTATGTGTCAACAATGCAAAATGAGAGTTAAAGGCAGTTCATCATTGAATTCAGTGATGTCATCTCTGTTCAGTTAAATAGTGTCTGTGCATTTATTTGCAATCAAGTCAACGATATCCCTGTAGATGAAGTGACCCAAACTAAGCAAACCAGAGGCGACAGCGGCAAGGAACCGAAACTCCATCGGTGACAGAATGGAGAAAAAAAACCAGGCTGCAAATTAAGTTATGATACTGAAGAATGAAATCACTTAATTTACTTTTTCATAGGCATCATAGGGCGATTTCTGAAGGAAAAGCTTCTGGAAGAGGCCACATTCACTCTAAAGCTCTCCATGTCCCATTTCGAGACAGCAGTCAGCACAAGGACAGTTCACAGACTGATATTGGGTTTGCAGCAGAAGCCACCCTGACCCAACTCAAATCTTCCAAAAATTCAGATTCAAATTCAGAGAGGCAGAGACTAGAGATTAAGATGGACTGCAAGAAACTCTTGATCACACTCCTTGAGGAGTTGCTGAAAAAGACTCCAGTGCACCACACGTTAGTGAGAAGCATGCACTGCCTTGACCCCAGATGCATGGCTGAAAGTAAGGAACTCTGCAAAACTCAAATGAGAAGGATGCTGCACATACTTGTTAAAGCTAAAAATGTAAATGAGGCCATGTGCGACGATATCCTTAGAGAGTTTAGTGATTTGGCTGCTCTGAAGGTTAAGTTCAGGAAATTTGACCCCAAAACCGCTTGAGTGACAATGGGAACAAAACCATCACTTTTCAGAGTGTGGAATGTGGTGAAGATTCTTCTTGTCTTATCACATGGTCAGGCAACTATCGAAAGAGGTTTTTCAATCAACAAAGAATGTACTGTAAATTCATGACATTTACTGTTAACACTGAGAAAATTATTTGGCTTTACAAATAGAAGTGCAGTTGGAATACACTGCCATCCATGTGCATGCCTGACATGCTTTCTCATATTAGAAAAACAGAATTTGAATCCTGCATAAATGCAAAACAAGCCACAATCACTCCTACCTTCAGCTGGAGTGAAGCTGTTATCTGCCACCTGTGCTTTGGGTGTTTCAGTGTAGAGTGACTGAAAAACAGAGAACGCCACTTACTTGTAAGGAAACATTCTTTAAAAACTTTTTTTACACTTATTTTCTTCTACATTATATAGCTCATTCTCCAATTTTCTTTGTTTTCCTTTAGATTTGAAAAATGTTGACATGGGACCAAACAAATGCTTCAACATGCATCCCATCGATTTTCTCTGTGAACTCCAGCATGTGCTACTTCATAACCTCTTATTTTATCATCATCTCTATCAGCATCAACATGGTTCTTGGTCTTCCAGCAAACTGTTACATCGTGTGGTTGAGCGTGAAGGAGATGATTCAAGGACAGTCCAGCGAAATCTTCGTCTTCAACTCTGCACTCGTTGAGATCTTCTTCTGCTCTTCCTATGTTTTTGACTTATGGGAGTATTTCTTTAATTGTACTTATTGCACGTTTGGCATTTATTTTCCGGGTCTGTTGCTGTTGGTCGGTCGTCCTCTTTTTCAAACCTGCATCTGTGTAGAGCGATATGTAGGGGTTCTCCATCCTGTGACCTTCCTGAAGCTCAAACCTATGAAATACCGGTTCACCACAGCCATCATCGGATGGATTCTGATCATTACCTCAAGCCTCATTGTTTCACTGAACATCATTGAACTTTATCAACTACTTTTGCCAGAACTGCTGGTTGGTTTAAGCATCAAAGTCTTCAGCTGCTTGATGGTCCTGAAGGCTCTGAAGCGCCCTGGACCAGGTGACAACTTCAAGAAGAAAGAGGGAGTGAATCAAGATAAACTCAAGGCTTTTCGGATCATTCGGATCATGCTGGTGTCCGCAGTGCTTATGTACGGTCCTATGATTATTTCTCTTGTGCTTTATTATTTAATAGATTTAAATAGGTTTCTTTTGATCTGGTCTGGGGCCTTGTGCCTTGGGCTCATGACAGGGTTTGTGCATCCTTTACTCTATCTCAAAAGAGTTGGAAAAATCCCTTTTTGTTAGAAGAACTTCACACATTTTGGTTTCTTAAACACAAACAAATACAAAAAATAAGAAAAAAATACTACTATTACTATGATCTAATATAAAATTAAAGGGATATATCCTACCTCAAAAAAAATTGTCATTATTTAATACCCTTATGTTATTCCAAAACCAAATTTTTTTCTTATTCTTCACATTTAATCCTCTAGCAAAAGCCTAAACCAAAAGCTTTGAATGACAAACTTCCATTTTCTGAATACATGCATCTCATTATTTGTTAATTATATTAAGATTTTTTTTATGTACTTAAAAAGTACTACAATATATTAATAAAATAATCATTTAACGGACATGTGATTTTATTTTTTCATTAAATTGCCAATTGAAATATTCCTGCATTTGGGTTGATTGACTGACATGAGTTTTGTTTTTATGTGCATGCTACAAATGAAGTCAGACCCCCTTAAAAAAAACCTACATGCAACCAAAGCAAAAGATTAGAGAGTTAAGGTTTCTGCACAGTTTACATAGTTTCCAGTCATTTAGTTTGGTGTACTTGCATGTTTTATCAGTTGTGCTCTACCGTGACAGCTGTGTCAATAACAAGTGTGTTACATCCTAGAAAACCATCATGCAATAACATTTAAATGTCACAACCTGAAAGGTGTACACCTCTCAACTCAATGTCTGTGGTTTCACCTGTGCATTTGAATTTTTACCATCTATAATTTATGAAAGAGCAATATGCACTGAAATGGCATTCAGTTAATCAGAAGACGGGTGCAGTCATGTGCACCTGCTATCTGCAATAACACTCACATCCCATTCACCTTTGGACATATTCAAACGTATAATATTATGTTACAAGACACACAAGAACCAATGCATTTGACATCACTTAATTTAAATATGTTGTGGCATCTCAGCCATTATTTTTCTTTTTCTTAATAGCTTGACAAATGTCATGCCCAGTTGGACAACAAAGGGAAAATATGAGGATACATCTGCTTTTGTTGTTATTTGTGTTATATGCTGTGGTATTTGTGTTTTATGTTTTAGAGTGTTTATTTGTCACATTATACAAACCCAAGAATTTACTTATGAAAACTAGGTAGACCATTGTGGATGTAAATTGAATGATCGTTTGAATATATTGAAATATTACACACATTAAAATAAATGTTATTTTTAGTGCTATCAAACGATTAATCACATCTAAAATAAGTTTTTGTTTATATAATATGTTTGTGTACTGTCTATATTACATAAATTACATACATTTAAGAAAAATGTTTTGTTTGTACATAAATTATCTAGATTTATATATCATATAATTAATTATATATATAAATGTATGTGCCCGCGCTCTCTCTCTCTCCCAGCACGGGCACACGCATATCTATCTGCTCTGTTCAGCGAGCATAGAGGAGCAGCACTTTCAGTTAAAAAAAAGATATTCTGTTGCTTCTAACTCTATTTTACATACAAGTATAGCCGAAATCACAGTACAACCATTGTCTTAATCTTATGTGTATGTAATTTTAATTAGACAATGTCGTGAATAGGATTTTAGTGCAGAGATTAACATCTTTGAGAGCTGGTATGTAGTCTTAATGGACCGCGTTTCAGTCATTATAATATTAATTGTCGGACAACAGAAACATTAACATATAATAATAAAAAACGTTTTATTGAGAATGTATGCAGTACATGAGCACAGAATGGGCTAGATAATATGACGCACTTACGGCATGAATATGCTAATTATCATATGACGTCATTTACCGACTTTTCAGGTAGGGTTTAGCCATAGACATGTATAGAAGGCCTTTCTATACATGTCTATGGGGTTTAGCTACTTTCCATTGAAAGAAGTTGGCAACACTGCTTCGTTAGCACGCGCTTTCGATGTGTGTTTCAATCAAGAGTAGCCTACTCACGAACTAACGACAAAATCCGTTCACGATCTGTGTAGAAATCCAAGACGCCAATGATCCTTCAAACTGCAATGATGTAGTAGAAACGGCTCTTAGGTTACGTCACTTCTTCGCGCACTTTTTGTGCACTCTGTTTTCCCGCCCCTTCAACCTTTTTAAATCAGCCATCCAGCTATTATCAAGATATAAAAACGGTTAAAAAATAAATCAGAAAAAGAGTACTACAGCATATATTTAGCATTGTGGAATGTTTTCTTTACAAATTTAAATTTAATTTCTATTAATTTCGATTAAAAACGTTTGTTTGTTTGTTTGTTTACGAAGTTACTAAGAAATTAAAAAAAAAAAAATCCATAGCACAAAAGGAAGAACTTAAAAATGTAATTTAATATAATAAATGTAGCCCTACTAGTTTTTCATCTATTTATTTAAACATAAGCCAATTGCAAAACAGTCTAGCATTCATTGTTCTGTTGTCTTGTTCCTCAGACATAAAACAAGACTCTAAAAGGGGGGGGGGGGTTAAAATTCATAAAAAATAATAAATTTAGTAGGAACATTAACATATTAACAGGTTGATTATTTTTCTGGTAAAAAATTTTTTTTAATTATGTTTCCCACACATCTGTCAGCCTGTTTGGTGTCTAAACAGATTAATGCACATATGGATCAGTTGGAAAAAGTTATAAAGGTGAGTGGACAGGTGTTTGAGATGCAGTTTTCAGTACAGCACTGCCCTCTTATGGTGGAAGCCATGTGACTGATGTCATTACAGGACACTTCCTCCAAAGACCATCTGCTCAGTTGAGTTCTAGGTGCATCATCGAGAGGACAACAACTCAACGCAATATCAACAAATACATTCATCAGTATGTGGGTTCTCATCTTATATATCATCTGTGTGGAGGGTAAGATGACACACATGCATATTTTAATTGGAATTTAATTTAATTGTCCTCAGTGCAAAAGGTTTCACTTTAAAATGTGTCTGGCAACTCAGCACAGTTCCATGCTACTATGAACATTCACAGATAAGAGAATATTCTTATGACTTGCATAACCGTGAACTCGTGAGAAAATGCAGCTGAACATATGGCCTGTAAGCAGTATAAATGATTGATTTCTGATCTTAAGTAAATATACACAATTCATAACAAGTCTATAACAATATATGCAATATATGAATGTTCTTTTTAGTAATTGTTTTGTAGTAAATTTTAGAAAAAATCAGCTGTGGAATCAAGTTGTGGCCAAGTCCAGTTCTTGATGTTTCCATGACACCAACAAATCAGGAAAAAAAAAGAGAACAAATATTTAAAAAAAAATATACACACAAGTCACCTTAGTGGAAACACTGACAAAACCATTTCCTGCTGACTTACACTCTGCGTCTTTACAGTCACACAAAGCTAAATTTAGAAAAAGAAAGAAAGAAAGAAAGACATTTAATTTAAATATTTTTTAACTCATCTGTTTATGTGTTAATCTAAAGAGTGCCATATTTTCATTTCTGCTGTTGGTTTCACTTTTCAAGGTAAAGAAACAACTTCTGTCCTTTACATGCAGCATTGTCTGAAACCGCAAAAAGACTTCCTTTCTCTCTCTTTAGATTATGTTCTGTCAAACCACAGACCTGCTGATGCAGTACAAACATGCATGAAAAGAAGAAATCAAAGATCTAGCAATTAATTCTAAACCTTTTCATTATTATTCAATCAGTTGTTTGTTGGTCAAGGAGTCTTGATTTTTAGCCACTCTTACCACACTTCAAGTTAAAATCTGGTTAAGACAATTCATATGAAATTAACTCTACAATCTTCCTCTCTGAAGGATCTTGCATCTAAGTCTATGGTTTCAAAAACAGTAATCCTATAATAGTAATTGCATACTTCATGCATGCTGCAGTGGATTTGGGGAGATTTCAACAAATCCAACATGAAATGGTTAGACAGCCATGCATTGTTTTGAGTAGATAAAATAATTCACATTAGTGATACAAAAGTAAATAAAAAAAAAAATTAATAATTTGCATTTATTGAAATGTATGCATGAAACTATAAATGACCTGAACTTTGGTTTGCGTCGACCGCAGTGTGTTTATGTGGTGAACTGTCGGTTCCCCAGAACATCAAACCATTGAAATTCAACCGAGGTTCAGAAACTGTAATTATCATTACCATATTAGTTATTTGTGTATAATTCACCTGTCTTCATGCTGTTTCAGTGGGTGGAGATGTTGATGATGCTGAAACAGTTATAGTGATGGAGAGAGGGGTTCTCAATCTGCAACCTGGAGTTGATGATCTGAAGGGAGATGTTCAGATACTGTGGTCTTTTGAAAGTGGCAGACAAAATACACGTGTCGCGCAGATGCATCAAGGGAAAATGTACACTCATTATAACACGCAATTCACTGGCAGAGTGCAGTTAGAGCAAAAAACTGGAATTTTAACCATCACAGACATCAGGACTAATCAGTCTGGACTGTATGAAGCCTTAATCATCACCAGTGCACACATCACAGCACGGAGATACAAAGTTCATGTTTATGGTAAGTTACAGCTGCATCCAGTAAGTTATGGGATAATAATTGTTTAGATTTGGTTCCATAGTGATTATTGCACTGCAATACTGGCCTCTTTGAGAGAGATATGGCTTTAAGGTGATGTGCATGTTTCCCTTTGTCCTAAAGCACCCGTCTCTGTACCTGCCATCAGGAGAAACTCATCAGTTAGTGTGCACCAATCAACAGGTCTGTCTATTTACTGTGGGCACTTGTAGCTTACAATTCTGACTTTTTTCTCTCAATTGTGAGTTTATAATTCTGCCTTTTTTCTTGGAATTATGAGTTTTTATCAGAATTATGGGGAAAAATCGGAACATGCTACATATAAACTCAGAATTCTGAGGAAGACTGTAGAACTGCGAGATGTTAAGATTCTGAGAAAAAATAATTGCGGGATGTAACTTTAGAATTCTGGTGAAAAGTCAGAATTGTGTGACATAAACTTGGAATTCTGGGAAAATAAGTCAGAATTGTGAGATGTAAAACTCACATTTTTATTCCATGATGGAAACAAGCTTCTATAAAATTACCCCAGAACTTCTGCAACAATACTAAAGAAAACATTACACTCATTTGAGCAGTTTTTATATGATGCAATTTGTTGGACTCTTTTTTTTAAATTATAATAGCAGTAGAAATATCAGTGTCTTTCATGTCTTTCAGGTACACAACATGAAACGGTGGATTCCTGCTCTGTGGTCTGCTCTGTGAAGAATGATCAAGACGTGTCTATCTCGTGGTATAAAGGAGGTGAAATGCTAAACAAGACCAGCAATCCTGATCTCAGCATCAACCTCAGTTTATCATTAGTTCTTCATTATAATGATCCAGAGACCTACAGATGCACGGCTGTGAATCCAGTGAGCAATAAGAGCATCCGTCTTCACAAGAAAGAGATCTGCTCACCACAGGAAGGTATGAGAAATACTACCTTTAGATCTCTCTTCCTGCCACAATAAACCTCTGTACAGCATTTTCACAAAGACATTAAATGGCACAGAAGATTGTTACGTCCAGAGCCGTAAGGTTCTGTTTGTGTGTTCAAGCTGTGCTGTTTCTCTCTCCATCCCGGATGAGCCCCCATTTACTGTTACGTTTTCCTGATTGGGGAGGGGAGGAATGAAACAGTAATAATGGTTGGTGGTGGCTTGACTGCAGCAGCAGCTTTGAGATCCCATCTTCAACCTCAGATCAGACACTTTGATGAAGCCAGTAGTTAACTGTGTATTTCTACCTCATATTGTGTGCGCTACTTAGTTCTTTCTTTTTAGTCTTTCTATTACACTTGATGATTGAGATTCATAAGGCAGAAGTGAGTGTTATCTCTAATAATTATTCGTTGTATGATTTAATTAATCTGTTTTTCTCTTGGTTTATTTCAAGTTTGCTTGTTAAACAGTTATTAGGGAGGTGGGTGGCATTTTATTTTGAATTTGACCCTCCCCTAGACTAATCAGGAAAAGTAACAAGATGTTTATGAACACGTCTCATCTCTTTCAGATTGTCTGGATCACTGTGGCGTCTCTGAGGCTCTGGTTCGTCTGGTTCTGTCTGGTCTGGTGGGAATCACCGCTGTTGGATTTCTTGTTGAACATCTGATGTTCTGCTCATCTCAGAGAAGAGCTGCTGCTTCTGTGTGATGGTGATACTTTTGTGAGATTCTGTGTAATTGCTATTTCCATTTTAACTCTTAAAATATAGATTTTGGTACTGTTTTATTTTATAATTCTGAACAAATAAGTTCTGTAAAATGTACAGTAGTATTACATATTTAGATTATGTATTTCTATTATATCAAAGAGGCTTATTCATGTGGTCTGTCTGTTGTATATAAAAATCTATTATTTAATTAGCGAATGAAACAAATGAATGCAGTTTTAAGAGTCATGGTAGAAATAGTTCTTTAACTGATTGGTTGAGCAGTGTTTAACTAGTAACTAGTGCCCATATTTAGTATGCATACCATTGCTGCACTTTTTTGTTGTTAGACAATATACACAAAATGCTTTTTTTTTTTGCACATTTTTGTGTGTGTGTGGGGGGGGGGGGGGGGTTAAATGTAAGAACTATGAATTGTTTACAAAATGTAGCTTTGTTCCTGTTTTATTTAGTTAATTAGCACATCTTACAGCTAATGCTAATTAGGGACACTAATATAAAATCTGATAATTTCTTTAATGAGATGCAAATGTTTTTCTCTGTATGTTTACTTTCTGTTGTTACATCACAAGAATCAGTTTAGCCAACACACAAGTTAGTAACAGAAAGGAAAGCATTTAAGATAATAAAAATGTTTTTATTTAATCTTTCAGCTGTTTTGGTTCTGCATCCATCGTTCAATCCTATCAACTGTTAATTCTGCATAACCAGTTTTACTCTGAAGACATTTTTTGTATGATTACGCAGATTTTAAGAAAATACACTGTTATAAATCTCTTTATTCCGAGAAGTTTAACAAAATGTACAGTCTTCACTAACACTGGAATATATTTTTAAATAATAAATACAAAAAATCAACAGAATGCACAGACAATACAAAATCTTATAATGCTCACATTTCATAAGGGAACAACAAATAAACTCTCAAATGCAAAAACCATCTTGGTCCAATGCCAACAGCTTACATCAATGATTAAAAAATACTTTCAGATACAATCTTGAATCTGCACTGCTAACTTAGGGTTTGACGAAACAAATCAGAAAATCACACACATGATCCCAAAGTCAGCAGCTGATTTCCAAATCAGAATCAGAATTAGCTTTATTTGGCAGGTGTGCGCAAACACACGAGGAATTTGTTGTGCTTTTTTTTTTAAAGGTACATACATACAAACATACACATCTGACATGAGAACAGAAAAAAAACTTTAAATAGTAAGACTTAGCAATAAATAATGTGTTTGAAATGGACTCTTACTTCACTACTCAGAGATCACAAAAGCTAGGATAAGATTTATATGCCTTTATATGCCAAAATGAAATGTGTGCTTTTTCTTTTCAAACTAATTATATAAAACAAAGGAGGTATTTTAGTGTACATTGGTGCTACAGTTAAAAGCAACAGTTATTTGGCCATTCATACTAATGCTAAAGTATTAGACTAAAGAGTATTTCTAAACCTTTGGCACCATCTGGTGGACAATCTTCAGAGCCCTTATTATCATGCCCAAAAAAATCATAAAATGACAAATGACACCCTAATGCCTTGTGAAGTTCAAGGAAAGATAAGCATTGATATAATTAACAGCTGGTGTGTCAGAATCACCTGGGATCTCTTGGTAAAACAGCACCAGTGGTTACATTCCTCAGTGAGTGAAATTACCATTTGATTCCTTACAGTCAACCCGTCTTGTTTTTTTCATTCAGCTTAGTCCTGCACTGCATGAGCTTGCAGTAATACAGTAACTATAAGTAACTTCCATGATCACTTAGGGATCTATGCCAACTGCTGGCTTCAGTGTGTATCTCCTGATGCACTGCCTGTAAGTCAACAGAAAAACTCAATTACAGGATGCCTTGCAAATCCAGTCAAAATAATGATGTAGATGCTAAAAATCAAATTAGGATAAGACAGGTTAAGATCAATTGCACTGCAATGATACTTGCCTTCCTATGTTTCCTATAAATGACACCAATAAGAACACACATGAGCAGTAAAGCGAGGCCCGCTGCGGCTGCACTTAGGCCTGCAGTTACTGATGTACTGTACACGGCAGATGCTTGTTCAGTGCTGATGGTCTTGAGTGGAGGCTCTGTAAGAAACAACCAGAACAAAAACTGAGAGAGAATATTTACAAATAACTCTAATAAATTAACATGGATTTTCACGATTTAGGTTCAAATGCATTTATGCACAGAGGAAGAGTTCTAGCGGAATGGTGAAAGTTTAGAGAAAAGCAATGTAATATAAAATAAGTTAATAAATATTCAAATTATTTTTTTTTAATAAATTAAAATTTATAAATAATAATAATAAACTGCATAAGTACATAAACAATTAATTAAAACATATACATATACCAGTAGTAGCTACAGTAACTCACTGTAGTGAACAGGGAATAAAAAAAATTCTCATAAATTTCAAATTTAGGGTCCTTCATGAGGATGATCATGTTTGATTTTCTGTGGCATCTAAAAGATTGAAAACCCCTATTCTATTCCAAATCACTAATGTGTCTATCCATCCATAGCTCTCATCAATATTTTGTCAGGACTACATTAAAGTTTTTTTTTTTTTTTTACTTTTCTAGTTCACGATAACAGTTATATATTGCATTTTATTGTGTTATATATGTTGCTGAATAAACTTTGCGCGATCTGCTTTTGTACAGACAAACATCAGCAGCTCCGACTCGGTGCTGTCAGGTCCGCGCACGCTCACGCGCGCCCCTCATGATGACGCAACGTTACGACGCAAAACGTGATGTCAGTTCGAGACCACTGTCAAGCGGTCACTCGAGGTCAGCTATAGCTTGTGTTGAATCATAACTTTCCTCGTTATTCTACTTCTGCGGCTAAATATGCACAAATATCTTCATTATTTTAACAGCACACTGTGGTTCAGATGTCGTTTCTGCTCACCGGAAACAAAACAAAAACTGTTCGTCGCGATATGTATTTATTATGCGTTCCCGAACTTTTTAAATGCCTGCATACGTCAGAATGCATCAAAACAAACAAATATCTCTCATAGCTGGCAAAATATATGCTGCTGTCCTCTTGCTATTCTGCGAAGTTATGCTGATGCAACTACTACAACAGATTACATAATTCACGCGTGACAGGAAATCAAAGACAACGCGACGCGTCACAGTAATACTTACGATACACTGTGAGGTTGTAGATCTTGATTTCCTGATGTCTGTTGCTCAGATTCCGGACCTTGTAAAGCCCGGTTTGATTGTAGCTGAGGTTCATCAGGATCAGAGTTATATTCTGTCCATCAGATGTGAGAGAATCTCCGGATCTCCAGCACTTCTGTTCACAGTCTCTGTTATGACAGATCATCTGCGCTATCGGTTCCTGTGAGGAGCCTCTGAGATGGGTCACCAAAACCTGAGGATCACCCCTCTTCTCAATGTGAAAAGAGATGGTGAGATTTCCTCCTTCAAACACAGCTCGCGACTCAATCTCATCATCATCATCTTCAACACCAGCAGCAGCAGCAGTGCCTTTAAAAAGTATTCATTGTAAATATAAGCACCCATCTCAAATCAAATGTAACAAGTATAAATAAGTAACTGATCAATCGGCACATACTTACCAATCCAACACAGTAATACAAGGAGAAACGTCTTATTAGAAAGCAACCTCATATTGTTGTATAACTTCTAGTCTTCATAGTCCGTCACTAGCGCAAATTCTCCAACTCACACGGAGTAACTTGGAGGAAGAGGACACAAGTTGAACTGCTTTAACCCCAACACGCCATCAAACATCGCACCACTTCATCACACCACCTCACCGACAAATACGGTGCAAAAGCAAAACGGAAATGATGGTGTTCTGATGACGCAACTCTGCCATCTGAGAATGCCAATCTCTGTGTTGTTTTTGAAGAATTTTCAGAGCCTGATGAAATCGATATAAATACGTGTTTAATATTGCAAGTTAGGCTCGATGTTACAGCCACTGCCGTCCAGAATAAAAGTGAACATCCTAATCAAGTGAAGAGGTTTGTGGAAACCTTGTGGTTCCTAATTATAATTTGCCTCGCAAACTTTTCAGGTGAAAAATAATCCAATTACCTCCGAGAGTGTTTTATGGTCTTGGCTATATGATATTATTATTTTTATTGTGAGTATTAGTCTTATCTTTATTGCTGGTCACTGCTGTGCTTATGTTATTGTAATATTTACCATTATATAATCAGAGGAGTATATACAAGTTTATGAAAGTGTCACTCCACAATACAATAGCAAAATATACAAATATGTATAGTATTTTTAAGTTACATTAATCAGTGTCTAGGACACCTTCCTAAAGAAAGGATTGAAATTTCAAAGACATTGCATTTACTAAGTGATATTTAGACGCACTTAGCTCCAGATCTATTATTGTGCTTTTATTATTTTAGTTATTTTGCCTTTTATGTAAATAAACATGCAAACAATATACTTTCTCTTGTGAATTTATTTTGATGTTAATTACATTGTGTGACATGTCTCTTTAATATGTCTGGTTTACTTATATATGCTGCTGCTTATTTGGCTGACATTTTTGACACACCCACCAAATTATGTTTTATTAATGTAGAATGTGTGTGTTGCACATATATGTATTCATGGGAGCTGCATATGGGGTCAGAGATGAGTAAGTGGGGACATTGGTTCTGATTCAATGGTGGTTACACATTAAAGGAGTTCATACAAAGTTATCACATGGTTCCTCTGTTTTGTGCACATCTACATAGTGTCAGAAGTGTGATCGCTTATAAATCATGGCTCAGAATCTACAGCGCATAAAACCACTAGTGTTTGACGATGATATCACTATCAAATGGACGAATTCAAGAGGGAATGTAGTAGTAGTAAGTTTATTTCAAGCAAAAAATAAAAATAAATAACAATAATACATATTAAGACACATCAAGCCTATATCTCTCTTTTCTAGCACTTTAAATACAGTTGCTCCTTTACGCTTAAGGAAGGTTAAGGAAAACAGTTTGACACCATAGTATAATGAGCACAATCGCACCCTAAAGAGAGCAGCCCGAAAAATGGAGCGCAGCTGGAGTAAAACAAAACTAGAGGTATTTCGTATTGCTTGGCGGGAAAGTAACCTATCCTACAGAAAAGCATTAAAAACTGCTAGATCCGATTACTTTTCTTATCTTTTAGAAGAAAACAAACATAACCCCAGGTATTTATTGAATACAGTGGCTAAATTAACGAAAAATAAAGCCTCAACAAGTGTTGACATTTCCCAAAATCACAGCAGTAATGACTTTATGAACCACTTTACTTCTAAAATCGATACTATTAGAGATAAAATTGCAACCATTCAGCCGTCAGCTACAGTATCACATCAGACAGTGCACTATAGACCCCCTGAGGAACAGTTCCACTCATTCTCTACCATAGGAGAGGAAGAATTGTATAATCTTGTTAAACATCTAAACCAACAACATGTATGTTAGACCATATACCATCTAAGCTCCTAAAAGAGGTGCTTCCAGAAGTCATAGATCCTCTTCTGACTATTATTAATTCCTCATTGTCATTAGGATATGTCCCCAAAACCTTCAAACTGGCTGTTATTAAGCCTCTCATCAAAAAACCACAGCTTGACCCCAAAGAACTAGTTAATTATAGACCAATCTCGAATCTCCCTTTTCTGTCCAAGATACTAGAAAAGGTGGTATACTCACAATTATATTCCTTCTTAGAGAAAAATGGTATATGTTAGGATTTCCAGTCAGGATTTAGACCGTGTCATAGTACTGAGACTGCTCTCCTTAGAGTTACAAATGATCTGCTCTTATCATCTGATCGTTGGTGTATCTCTCTATTAGTTTTATTGGATCTTAGTGCTGCGTTTGATACAATTGACCACAACATTCTTTTGCATAGACTTGAACACTTTGTTGGCATTAATGGAAGTGCATTAGCATGGTTTAAATCATACTTATATGACCGCCATCAGTTCGTAGCAGTGAATGAAGATGTATCATATCGATCACAAGTGCAGTATGGAGTACCTCAAGGCTCAGTACTAGGGCCGCTACTCTTCACGCTTTATATGTTACCCTTGGGAGATATCATCAGGAAACATGGTGTTAGCTTTCACTGTTATGCAGATGATACTCAGCTCTGAATTTCTTCACGGCCCGGTGAAACACACCAATTTGAAAAACTAATGGAATGCATAGTTGATATAAAAAACTGGATGACGAGTAATTTCTTACTGCTAAATTCTGAAAAAAAACATAGGTGTTAATTATAGGACCTAAAAACTCTGCTTGTAATAACCTAGAACACTGTCTAAGACTTGATGGTTGCTCTGTCAATTCTTCGTCATCAGTTAGGAACCTAGGTTTGCTATTTGATCGCAATCTTTCCTTAGAAAGCCACGTTTCAGCATTAATTAGGTGAACCGGAACCGGGAACACTTCCCATAACACCCTATGTACTTGCTACATCATTAGAAGAATGGCATCTACGCTAATATTTGTCTGTTTCTCTCTTGTTCCGAGGTCACCGTCGCCACCAGATCCAGTCTGTATCCAGATCAGAGGGTCACTGCAGTCACCCGGATCCAGTACGTATCCAGACCAGATGGTGGTCTAGAAAGGACCTCTACTGCCCTGAAAGACAGCGGAGACCAGGACAACTAGAGCCCCAGATACAGATACACCTTGTCTCAGATGACCACCAGGACAAGACCACAGGAAACAGATGATTCTTCTGCACAATCTGACTTTGCTGCAGCCTGGAATTGAACTACTGGTTTCGTCTGGTCAGAGGAGAACTGGCCCCCGAACTGAGCCTGGTTTCTCCCAAGGTTTTTTTCTCCATTCTGTCACCGATGGAGTTTCGGTTCCTTGCCGCTGTCGCCTCTGGCTTGCTTAGTTGGGGTCACTTCATCTACAGCGATATCATTGACTTGATTGCAAATAAATGCACAGACACTATTTAACTGAACAGAGATGACATCACTGAATTCATTGATGAACTGCCTTTAACTGTCATTTTGCATTATTGACACTGTTTTCCTAATGAATGTTGTTCAGTTGCTTTGACGCAATGTATTTTGTTTTTGTTTTAAAGTGCTATATAAATAAAGGTGACTTGACTTGACTTGACACATACGTATCCAAACATATACCTTACACATAATAACTAAAAAAATACACACATATATACATATATACAAATACATAAATATAGACATACATACATTTATACATATATATATATATATATATATACATAGACACACACACATATACTTATGCAGCACACATACCCACATACATACAAACACACATACCATACACATACAAACATTTATATACATTACAATTATGATGCACATAACTACACACATATCTATACTGTATATAAAACACTTGCTCGAAAGGGAGTGGAAAGAAGAACTTATTGCTCCCACCCCAATTCATTGCCATATATTACACCATAAGGTTACTTCCATTGTTCTAGTTTCGCTGTGCTCTTATTTGGTTTAAAACTTTCTTCATGTTTAAACACACAATCAGTCAAATCTAACCTCTATTTATCACTGTCATCTGATTTTAAAACCTGCTTCCAAATCTGCTTTATGATATGAGAGTAACTGTTTAATTTCATAGTTTTTTTTTTTAGAAACTTCTAATCCATCACACCACAGCTATTTTGGAGCTAAAATGGAAATCAAACACATTAAAATGACCATATGTCTGTAAGCCTGCTTCACAGAGGTTACTGCTATAAAGTCTAAATTTACAGTTTATGACATTTTATCAGACGCATGAATGCATAGGCTATATTTTCTACTCGTCTAATAAATTTGCGTTGAAAGCCACTGGAGACTTTAGAAAGAGAAAATGAAATTTTTACTCCTGATTTTGAGTGCAAAAACTAACACATGGAAATAGGGGATGTAATATCATGGTGCAAGTTTGTGAGAGTTTGACCCAATATCCAATATTTAGTCCCAATATCTTAGATGTCAGAAAGAGAGAAAAACTGTGGTTTAATAGTTCCTCGTTGAAAGGTTTTGGGTGCCATCTATTCCAGTGTGGAAGAGCTATGGGATTTTATTCTGTTTTTCATCAACATGGAAGGTAAGATTTTTTGTTTGTTTGTTTTTGTTTTTCTGGCTCTGTGATCACTGGTCAAAGAACATTGTCAGTAGTGTGTATAATTCATACAATACAATATTTTGAACAAAAAGCTTGAACAAAATTATAGTGATTATTGATGAGTGTTTACTCATTATGCCTGGCTGCCAGAGAATAAATGTCTGAATCATTATATAATCAAATGTTTTATTTTATTTAAAAAAAGAAAAAGAGTTAGCCTATCAGTTTGAACTTTGTTTTAATTTTTGTATAACATGCTTTAGACTTAACAGTCTATTTTATTTATTTATCAGTCTATTTATTTTTTTAATATGACATTTCAGTTTAAGTAACTTTGTTTTTACTCTGTGAATGTTTGTTGTTTCAGTGTTTTCTAATATCAGCTGTTTTAGCCTTTCAGTATATTTAGTTCTTATTTAGTTTTAGAATTTTTGGAGTTTAGAGAATGTATATGTAAATATAAGTGTTAAATTATTACATTTCTCAGGACCATACAGTGTTATTTTTAACTAATGAGATTTTGTCATGTGTAATCAACATCTAACAATACTTTCAGATCACAGCCAGTCGATGTATAGTTAATTCACAGAAAAAAGGATATATTATAATAAAGCTAAATTATATACAACAATATATATATATATAATAATTACAGTTTCTCAACACAAGTGCATCAGTGCAAAATGTGTTTAAGTGAGAGAGAAAGTGTTTAGTTTTTACAAAAAAGAGTGCATGAGAATAACTAATGGTGTCTAACTGCCTGAATCTGTTTAAGGTTTTGCAGAAAGAGTGATTTATTCCACAAATGGGCTTAGGACTTTGAGAATTTGGTTCAGAAAATGGGGTTTAGAGTCTTAGCAATTGTGAAAAACACATTTCAAATCTCTATTTCCAATTTCCAATAAACATTTTCTGATTTTCTAATCTACCACAGCAATTGCAAAAGAAATCAAACACACTCAAATGTCCACGTAGAGAGATTCTTAAAGTATGATTGACTTTATAGTCTCAATCACTTAGAGGTAAAGAAGAGAGAAAAGCTGTGATTAATTGTTCATTGTTGGTTTTGGTGTCATCTAGTGGTACAGCTGATGTCATTGCCAGTGTGTCACTTCCTGATAAAAGACAGATTGAACCTTCACTGCATTTTCATAAAATCATCTCGGGCTTCAGCTGCTTCATCAAGAGAAACAACAGCACTTATATCATCGGATCATTTTTTTAATGTCCATCAGCATGTGGTTTCTCATTGTATTTTTAATCAGTATGGAGGGTGAGATAAACCATTTAAATATATTTTCTTTTCTCAAGCAAAATGTTGTTTAAGTGGTTGTGGTCAATAGTCAAGGAGCTTACTAGAATATTGTCAATAGTTTGTAGTTGATGCTGAATTTATAACCCCTGTTTAACCCTCGTTCATATTGTTTCAGATCTGGTGACCGGTGGATGGGATGAGTTCAAGACAGTGATGGAGAGAGAGGCTCTGACTTTGCAAACAGGAATATCTGAACTCAAAGGAGATGATGAGACAATGTGGCTGTTTACAGCCGGCAGCCAAACCACCCGAATAGCACAGATGTACCGTAGTAAAGTATGGCTTCATAAGAGACTGGCTGACAGACTGCAGCTTGACCAGCAGACAGGATCACTGACCATCTTTAACATCAGCGTCAGTGAATCTGGACTTTATAAGCTCGCTCTCACCATCAATGATTTAATCTCTAGGAAAACATTCAGAGTCGATGTATATGGTAAGTTTTAGCTATAGCCAATACAAAACAAAATACTACTGTGTCACATTCTGTGTCAGTATATTGAGCTACTTGAGAGTTTAATGTTAGTCTTGGTTGTTAAATATCTAACAATGTTTCTGACACTTAATTTAACCTCAGTTAGCCTTTAAGGCTACTTTCAGCTTCTTAAAATAAAGCAGGTCCTAAGATTACTTTAATTTTTTTTATAGATATCAAGCCAAATTCCACTGTGACTTAAAACGACTATTTTCTTGTGTTGTGTTTCTCTAAAGCACCAGTTTCTGTTCCTGTCATTAGTGGTGGCTTATTGGTCAATGCAAACCATGTTAAAGGTAAGTCCCCTTGTATTCCCAAATGCCACCCATTATGGACTATTTTTATTTATTTGTTCATGTCTCAATCATCATTGTATTGCATTGCATTTAGTTTTTGATCACAAAAAGTGAAGTGACATTCAGCCAAGTATGGTGACCCATACTCAGAATTTGTGCTCTGCATTTAACCCATCCGAAATGCACACACACAGAGCAGTGAACACACACACACACTGTGAGCACACACCCGGAGCAGTGGGCAGCCATTTATGCTGCGGCGCCCGGGGAGCAGTTGGGGGTTTGATGCCTTGCTCAAGGGCACCTAAGTCGTGGTATTGAAGGTGGAGAGAGAACTGTACATGCACTCCCCCCACCCACAATTCCTGCCGGCCCGGGACTCGAACTCACAACCTTTCGATTGGGAGTCCGACTCTCTAACCATTAGGGGGTCTTATAACCTATACTGTTATAAGATTTACATGACAATCTTAAATTTTTGGCCATAGATATAACAACATCTGCACCAAATTCCATATTTTTGCAGTTTGGGCCTCTGAATAAAACGAAGGTGTTTTTGCTCCTCAGAATTTCCAAATAGAGATTTCTGCTCTGTGTTCTGCTCGGTGAAGAATGATCGAGACGTGTCTATCTCGTGGTATAAAGGGAGTGAAATAGTGAATCAGAACAGCAATCCTGATCTGAGCATCAACCTCAGTTTATCATTGGATCTTCATTATAATGATTCAGAGACCTACAGATGCACGGCTGTGAATCCAGTGAGCAATAAGAGCGTCCGTCTTCACAAGAAAGAGATCTGCTCACCACAGGAAGGTATCAGAAATACTACCTTTAGAGCTCTCTTCCTGCCACAATAACCACAATGAAAAGATGTGTGTACATATAACTATTGTCAGTCACAGAAAATGCATTTGTGTCCCATGGCATATTAAAGGGACAGTTCACCCAAAAATGAAAATTCTGTTGTTAATTACTCACCTTAAACTCGTTCCAAACCTGTGGGAACACAAATTAAGATATTTTTGATTAAATCTGAAGGCTTTCTGATCCTGTATGGAGAGCAACACAACTGAAATGTTTCCATTGTTCCCTTCAAGAGAGTAACATGAGAGTAAACATGGCGCAGTGCATGCATGTGGTATGACGATTCGATACTTTGATTCGAGGAGCCTGATTGGACTATACCTTACAGTTGAATATTCGTGGGGTGTTATGATTATACCATTTTGATTATATGGTGGAGTTCAAATGTCTGATTTCACATAGAACTAGCGGTTTTCTCCCAATAAGTTAATATACAGCCTATTATGATAAAGCTGTGAATAAGAATCCGAAAAGAAAGAAGCTTCAAATAAATATTTTAAAGTGAGTGAATAAATCCAACCACTCCTATAAATTTATGTTTCTCCTTCCATAATCCGTGACTGACAGAGGAGCTTTTAGGGAGTTAAAACTTTACCAAGACTCAAAATGACACAGGCAGAGACTGGTCAGCTGATATAAGATGCATTTGGTTTTGAGTCAAGCTCTTCATTGTAGTATTACGATGATATCTCTTCAGCTCACAGCGCGAGCAGGACAAACTACAATGCAGAATATTATAACTATGACTAGGACTGTTATATACATACTATTAGAATGAGAACACCATTATAATAAAACAATGTGATTTATGAGATTTTATTTAATTTTTTAGCAGCAATGTTTCTGCATGTTGTTGAGTGAATAATGTGACCACGAAATGAGTTAATTCAGAGCCCCGCAGATATGTTTATGTGCATTCGGGCTCTTTTTGCAGATAGCCTATAAGTCTTAATATTAACGTTATTTTGTATAAATATCAGAGAGTATTCTATATGATATGATTTGATGATAGGAAACGTCCTATAGATGTTTTGCAGATGAGCAAACACTTGTCTTGTAGATGTAAATGCAGACGTCAAATAGACATCAAATAGAAGTCACTGTGATGTACATGAGCTATCAGGGACAGGTTCGGAATGACATGAGGTTGAGTAATAAATGCCTGAATTTTCTTTTTTTGGGTGAACTATCCCTTTAAGTAAATATTACATGATAAGTAATGGTTAAACCAGTAAAGAAATTATATTTATTTTAAGGTTTTAAAGTGCAGTCATGTTTAACATTAAAGAAAACAGCTTGTCAGTAGAAGTCACACAAAATAGAATAAAATGTTATAATTTAATACGACAGGTGCATCTCAAACTCGAATGCCATGGAAAAATTAATTTATTTCAGTAATTCAACTCAAATTGTGAAACTTGTGTATTAAATAAATTCAATGCACACAGACTGAAGTAGTTTAAGTCCTTGGTTCTATTAATTGTGATGATTTTGGCTTACATTTAACAAAAACCCTTAATCTCCTCAAATCTCAACAAATTAGAATATGGTGACATGCCAATCAGCAAATCAACTCAAAACACCTGCAAATGTTTCATGAGCCTTCAAAACGGTCTCTAAGTTTGGCTCACTAGGCTACACAATTATGAGGAAGACTGCTGATCTGACAGTTGTCCAGAAGACAATCATTGACACCCTTCACAAGGAGGGTGAGCCACAAACATTCATTGCCAAAGAAGCTGGCTGTTCACAGAGTGCTGTATCCAAGCATGTTAAAAGAAAGTTGAGTGGAAGGAAAATGTTTGGAAGATGCACAACCAACCGAGAGAACCGCAGCCTTATGAGGATTGTCAATCAAACTGGATTCAAAAATTTGAGTGAACTTAACAAGGAATGGACTGAAGCTGGGGTCAACTTATCAAGAGCCACCACACACAGAACTGTCAAGGAATTTGCTGAACCACAGACAACATCAGAGGCGTCTTACCTGGGCTAAGGAGAAGAAGAACTGGACTGTTGCCCAGCGGTCCAAAGTCCTCTTTTCAGATGAGAGCAAGTTTTGTATTTCATTTGGAAACCAAGGTCCTAGAGTCTGGAGGAAGGGTGGAGAAGCTCACAGCCCAAGTTGCTTGAAGTCCAGTGTTAAGTTTCCAATAATTTTGAACTGCTTTTTATCACTTAATTAGAAGCACCACAAATTAAAATGGTCATGTTATAGGGAATACTGAATAGACATTTAGAAGTTGATTTTAAAATGCAAAGTATTTAAAATTAAAATACAGCTATTTAAAAACTTGCATTTTTACAATACTATAAGTGTGTCTCATCAGGTAATGAAAAGTTTGACACACTTGACCTCTAAGTTAAACTCTGAAAAAACAGCCTTCAAAACAAATGTTGAGTAAATATTGTGTACGCTTGTCTGGGTAACTGCAGCTGTTTTTTTCATGTTGATCAATGAGTCTTCAGGAAAGAACCACCATAGGCTACATTCACTAAAACCTCTAATTTTCTTAAGGGGGAAAAACGTTACAAAGAAAATATTTCCTAACTTAATAGAATTTATCTTAAGAACTGTCTTAACTTCTTTGTTAAAAATATTTTTGTGAATCTGGCCAAGATTGTATTTGAGGCCAGATCCCAATATGCCTTGAATTTGCCATATCTGATGCTATTTCTATGTGTTTTGTTGTCCTAAAGCACCGGTTTCTGTGCCGGTCATCACTGGTGGCTCATTGGTCAGTGCAAACCATTCTGAAGGTCAGTCTTATCTGTATGTATTTATCTCATATATTTATTTAAATGTATCTTAGCAGGCCTAGGAGATCAAACATTGATGCAGAGATGTTGGTGCCTATAGAATCTGTATCAACACATCAAAATTTTGCAAACATATACTACGTCTTCTCTCATCTGATTGATAGTTACACAAAAAATAAGTTACATTTCAAGCTATAAAATTATATAAATAATTATAATATTGGCCATATAAACATATACATATAACAGTTTGGGCCATTAATTTTTTTTTTTCAGAATTTCCAAATTCCAAATTCTGCTCTGTGGTCTGCTCTGTGAAGAATGATCGAAACGTGTCTATCTCGTGGTATAAAGGAGGTGAAATGCTAAACAAGACCAGCAATCCTGATCTCAGCATCAACCTCAGTTTATCATTAGTTCTTCATTATAATGATTCAGAGACCTACAGATGCACGGCTGTGAATCCAGTGAGCAATAAGAGCATCCGTCTTCACAAGAAAGAGATCTGCTCACCACAGGAAGGTATGAGAAATACTATCTTTAGATCTCTCTTCCTGCCACAATAAACCTCTGTACAGCATTTTCACAAAGACACTAAATGGCACCGATTAAATGTTATTATGGACATTAAATTTTTATGAACAGGTCTCATCTCTTTCAGATTGTCTGGATAACTGTGGCGTCTCTGAGGCTCTGGTTCGTCTGGTTCTGTCTGGTCTGGTGGGAATCACCGCTGTTGGATTTCTTGTTGAACATCTGATGTTCTGCTCATCTCAGAGAAGAGCTGCTGCTTCTGTGTGATGGTGATACTTTTGTGAGACCAACCAACATGTCATACAGAATACATATGGGGCTTTAGTTATGAGTCAAGTCACCTTTATGTGTATAATGCTTTATAGAGTTGGTTGTGTCAATACAGCTTTACAGTGCCAAACAAGAAAATAGTTTGTTAATAATGCAAGAAGACAATAACAAGAGTTATTTATCCAGCTACAAGTCTAACATTACTGTATATCAAAGTTATCCTAGAATTCACATCATAGCTATCTTTCTTTACAAAATAACTCAGTTCAATGAAATTAAAACCCTTAAAATGGAAAGCAGTGCCAGTGGAGCAGGAAGTGGTCTAGTGGTTTGTGTTCTCCAGTGACATGCAATGGTAAAACAGAACAATACTAACCATTAAATGCGATAGAAATGTGTATGTTTAAAGGGTTAGTCACCCAATCACCCAATTATCAAAATTATGTAATTAATAACTCACCCTCATGTCATTCCAAACCAGTAAGACCTCCGTTTATCTTCAAAACACAGTTTAAGATATTTTAGATTTAGTCCGAGAGCTCTCAGTCCCTCCATTGAAGCTGTGTGTACGGTCTACTGTCCATGTCCAGAAAGGTAAGAAAAACATCATCAAAGTAGTCCATGTGACATCAGAGGCTCAGTTAGAATATTTTGAAGCATCGAAAATACATTTTGGTCCAAAAATAACAAAAACGACGACTTTATTCAGCATTGTCTTCTCTTCCGTGTCTGTTGTGAGAAAGTTAAAAACAAAGCAGTTTGTGATATCCGGTTCACAAACGAATCATTCGATGTAACCGGATCTTTTTGAAACAGTTTACCAAATCGAAATGAATCGTTTTAAACAGTTCGCGTCTCCAATACGCATTAATCCACAAATGACTTAAGCTGTTAACTTTTTTAATGTGGCTGACACTCCCTCTGAGTTAAAACAAACCAATATCCCGGAGTAATGCATTTACTCAAACAGTACACTGACTGAACTGCTGTGAAGAGAGAACTGATAATGATAATGACTCGTTCACGAGTGAAGAACCGTTTCTGTCAGACGCGTCCAATTCGAGAACCGAGGAGCTGATGATACTGCGCACGTGTGATTCAGTGTGAAGCAGACCGACACACAGAGCGTCTGAACCGAACTGATTCTTTTGGTGATTGATTCTGAACTGATTCTGGGCTAATGTTATGAGCGCGGGTAAACCGAAGGCTTGAATCAAGGGCAATCATCGCCAATGACGCCATTATACGTCAAGCGCAAAAGAACCAGTGAACCGTTTTCTTCAACCGGTTTATTGAATCGAACTGTCAGAGAGAACTACTGGTGATCCGAAAACCGATGCAACCGGTTCTTGACTCGAGAACGAGTCAATCTTTTGTTTGTTATCTGGCTCGGCTCGGTGTTCATCTTCAGTTCTCTCTTCACATCAGTTCAGTCAGTGTACTGTTTGTGTAAATGAATTACTCCGGGATATTGGTTTGTTTTAACTCAGAGGGAGTGTCAGCCACATTAAAAAAGTTAACAGCTTAAGTCATTTGTGGATTAATGCGTATTGGAGATGCGAACCGTTTAAAACGATTCAGTTCGATTTGGTGAACTGGTTCAAGAAGATCTGGTTACATCGAATGATTCGTTCGTGAACCGGATATCACAAACTGCTTTGTTTTGAACTGTCTTACAACAGACACGGAAGAGAAGACAATGATGAATAAAGTCATAGTTTTTGCTACTTTTGGACCAAAATGTATTTTCGATGCTTCAAAATATTCTAACTGACCCTCTGATGTCACATGGACTACTTTGATGATGTTTTTCTTACCTTTCTGTACATGGACAGTAGACCGTACACACAGCTTCAATGGAGGGACTGAGAGCTCTCGGACTAAATCTAAAATATCTTAAACTGTGTTCTGAAGATAAACGGAGGCCTTACAGGTTAGGAACAACATGAGGGTGAGTTATTAATTACATAATTTTGTTTATTGGGTGAACTAACCCTTTAAGCCTTTTACCAGTAAAGATTTTATATTTTTGCAGAATCTTTAACATTTTTATCCAATAAAATACGTTTTTCACACCTGCTGCATCCTTCATGGTAAAATAATTACATTTTCTTGAGAATTTGAAAATCTAGTCCATATATCAAGTCGATCATCCGACAAAAGAATAAAAACACAATATTTTTTTTCTTCAATTATTTTTATTTTAAAAGTAAAAATGTGCAAACGTTAAGTTAATATTAAAATAATTTAGAGCATAAACTAAAGTACAGAATATTTATAAATACATTTGATAAATATTTATAAATATATACAGAAGCAGCACTTCTTAATACATACTGTGGTCTTTAGGTTTAGTTAAAGAGGAATAAACCTTGGGAGATGTCCAGCCCTTCTCCTCAGGATGGCACAAGATTAACATACTGTCTCTATACTAATTACAAAGGCAGTCATGTAACAATCAAACACAGTGCTGTAATACACAGTATATATAAACAGAAGTATCTTCAAGACACTCTTATACAGAGTAATATGTACTTCAGCTTATCATGACTTTGTTAAAACATGAAATGTAGAAAAACCCTGTTTAGGATTGAAGGCAGTCCATGGGATCTGACCCAACAGTGTGGCAGGATATTGATTGCAGAGTACAGGTGGGATGACCTCTCATGCAGACCTCTACAATAAGACAATGATCTGTTGACTGCCTTGTATACAGGTATGTCACTTAACTGTTACACATCATATCTGAGCTGAGGTGACAGAAGAGACCTTCATGCTGTATTCCCGGAGTACGGTTTTCTTAATCAATACCTGTAAAGACATTAATAACATTCACTTTCATCTGAATAGTGTGCCACAAAGATGAATGATTCATGACCAAATGATCACAATACAATGTAAATGTCTGACATACTTTACACCACACTTTCTGATTTCAGGAAATCCTTCCTCTCTTCCAACTCAATGTCCTGCTGTTTTCTAGGAGTTCTCTGCAAATGAATACGGATACAATATTTTAAGTAAGAAAACTTGTCAGCATCATTCAGCTAAAAATAAAAAAAACGTACTAATTTCATTTATTTTGCAAAGCACTTCATATAATAAGTGCTATACATCTTTGGTTTTTATAAAATACCATAAACTAAATGCTGGATTAGGACTGGCTCTCCAATTTGTTAAATAGGATCAGAAAATCATATCGCATAATGAATTCTTGAAGTGACCGTCAAAGTATATGTTGCTAAAGGCCTTGTGGAAAGTCCATTCGTGAAGGGATATATTTTCTCACTTTCATTTACTATGTCCTCTTCCCACTGTGCCCTTCAAAGGTGCAAAAACTGGCCCTTACTTTACATAAATGCGTGACGATTTCAAAGTCAGTATCATGTTACAGCTCCACAAAGATAAACCAAAAATTGTCCAAACAAAAAAAATTAATTAACATGGTCTTGTGATATGCTATGTATGGATGTATATATATATATATATATATATTATATATTTATTTATTTTTTTTTAATTTCAATAAATTATTTGCAATGGCAATCAAACACAAATTTGTAGCAATAGCCAAAAATACATTGTGTGGGTCAAAATTATAGATTTTTCTTATATGCCAAAAATCATTAGGATATTAAGTAAAGACCATGTTCCATGGAGATATTTTGTAAATGTCCTACTGTAAATATATCAAAACTAAATTTCTGATTAGTAATATGCATTGCTAAGAATTAATGTGGCCAACTTTAAAGGTGATTTTCTCAGTATTTAGATTTTTTGCACCCTCAGATTCTAGATTTTCAATCCTAATGAACCAAACATCACTGGAAAGCTTATTTATTCAGCTTTCAGATGATGTATAAATCTCAATTTCAAAAAATTGACACTTTGATGACTGGTTTTGTGCTCCAGGGTCACATTTCATTTGCATATGATAACACTTACACGACAGATGTCACAAATGACTTTCCAGAAGCGCTTCACCTGCTAAGACAAATATAATATACGTTTAAAAAAAAAATTACTACTACTATTACTAAATTCGTATTTATTTGTTAATCTCTTTCTTAATCACAAATGTTCTTATGGATCTCAATACACTTGCAGTTGTTCTCTTTAGTCATGTAGGAACTTGAGGGAGTAAAAGATGATCATTTTCATTTTTAAGTCAACTATTCCTTTAATAAAGCTCTTCACCAACAAAGATTATATTTGCCTCTGAAAATACTTACCTTGTTATAATAAATGCAAGATACGATGATCGTCACAATGATGATGATTGTCACAATGATGATTGGCTCGATGATGGGCACAAAGATGATGATGATGACGATCAGCACAGGGACCTCATCTGCAGTAGGCTCTGAATGTGATGTGAAATTACCAGTCACTGGGTACTCTTTTCAGTTGCCCCAATTACAAAATGCTATGACAAATTATAAACAAAATGTTGCATTTGGAGTTGAACTAAAGAATCATAAAAGGAAAAAAATGGAAATTAAAATATAGAAATGATTAAATTCCTTATGGCGGCGACCATCTACATACAGTAATAATCTCCATTTGTTCATTGTCATCAATGTAACTTTACCTAACACGGTTTTTCACATTTTCCCCCATGTAGGCCTATTTTGCAATTTTTGCAACTTAAAATTAATAAGTCAGTAAAATTATATTTTTTGGCCATTTTTGAGACTTGAATCAGGCATGTATTTTTTACTGTACAAATAAAGGCAGCCTTGCTGAGCAGAAGAGACTTCTTTTAAAATATTAGAATGTCTTACAAATCCCAATTTGAACACTATGTGTAAATGTCATAAAAAAATGTTGTTGGGTAATTATCATTGTCTTTTTTTATTTTACAGAACGACAGTAAAATTACAATACTATAATTTATGAATGTCGATGGAGTTGTTGCTTTTTCTCTGCTTTTATTTTGAAAGAAACCCGCAGGAAGATCTCAGTGCTTCAAGATGTTGGTCACCCATATAATTTTGTCACATGCCTTTAAAAAAAATATATATTCTCAAAAATGTTACTGAGCAACTGACAAACAAGTTTAGCGCATATTTTCCTTGCGCTCTGGACTTTGAACCCTGATTAATATTTTCATACTGCTGTCATGTTTGCTGCATTAGTGCGTGCCTCTATTTGATTGTGTTAGTCATTGTTTGGTACATATTATTCGGCCTTTTCACTTTTTCCAAATAATTTTGGTTGGTGAATTTTTCGGTGCATCCCCCGTCAGTTGCCCCAATTGCGAAATTTCATGACAAAAAATTACTAGCAAAATGTTACATTTGGAATTGGACTAAAGAATCCAAAGTGGAAGAAACTGAAAAAAAAAATGGAAGAGTCATTAAATTCCTTATGATGGCAAACATCTACAGTAATAATCTCCATCTGTTCAGTGTCATTAATGTAACTTTACGCAAAGATGATTGGCAAAGTGACCCCCTCTGCAAAAGGCTCTGAATAGCCACTTTTCCACTGTCGGGCCAGTGTGAGCCAGGGCTTAAAAAAGGCCAGACGGGGCTAATAGCCTCGGGCCAGTAGCACCGAGAACAAAATAGCGCTGCGTTTCCATAGTCAGGCCTGAAGCTCCGCTGCACTTCTCTAAAACCCGCACTTTACACGCCTTTCAGGAACAACGTCATGCAACCTCATAATTTCACCAACAAAGAGAAGTTATCAGAAAACGAATAAGAAATAAGTCACTGGAATTAGCGTGATCACAAAACGAACATGATAAAAGCGTCCGTTTGTTTGCATGCTTTATTAAATATTCAAATTCAAAAGCATCGATGTTTTACTATAGAATAAGTGATACATTGATCATAATCAATTTATTTATTAGGACTCAAAATTAATCACACAGAAATACATTTATTTCTATTTTATTTATTTTTAACGCTTAAGCGTTATGAAAATAGCCTGCTTATTCAGTCGAGTCCGTTTCTGTTTATTTGTAGCCACCTATACGTCACATTTAGAATGAATGATATCTCTATTTTTATAAAAGCTCCCGAGCAAAAAACATTATTATATTTTTATGACATAGGCTACGCAGAGCTAAACTCTCGAGATGAGACTTATGACTGATAAAATATGTTAATAAATAAATACAGGATTGTGATAGAGAATAAGAAGCTGACATCTGATTTCTCCAGCGGTCATATTTACAATGTTTACTGTGGTAATGTTAATGCCTAGCGTGCAGTCTTTTCCATCGCTTATAAATATTTCTGCCTTTTATGGTGATTATAATCCACATCAGATCGGATTGCATTATTTAAAACACTCGCTGCTGAATGAAAGTGAGTTTTGAGCTCAAGTTATTTTAAAAAGTTTTTAACGCCGGTGTTATTGCGGTTATCTTTCTGAAATGATCCGCAGCGCTGACGCTCTCCAGACTCAGAGGGGCTGTTTACACCTGGCCACTTCATGCGTTTTCTCAGATCGGATAGCTATCTGATTTATCAAAACGGTTCCATTTACACCTGGTCACATGAATGTGTTTTTGCGAAACGGATTTAAATCCGATCTTCAATTCCCGCGCTATATGCAGATTTAATGGAGTGCACGTCACCGAAAGCAACAGATATGAGCTGCATTTTAGTGATCATCAGCTAAAATGTCAAAATCAAAGACCGCAATAAGAGAGAGCGGCAACAGCACTGGTAAGATCATTTCGTTTCTCTACTATTAATGATGATGATTGTGTGTTAAGCGTTCGCGACTTACTTTCACTTTGATTTGCGATAGTTTGCACGTTGGTTTAATGAATATATGCTCAGCTTCTCATCTGGTGGTACATGTTCCAGTAGCGTCGTCATATCTGGCTATAACATTAAATATAGCCTATAACACGCCCTCACACGTTTATTTTTTTAGCATTATTTTTTAGGAGGAGTACAATTTACATATGTGGTTTTAACAACCAGATGCATTTACACTTCTCCAGTTTCGTCTGGAATGCGGCCCAGACCACCTCCTGAAGTGGTTTGAGCAATCGGATTCAAATCCGTCTCAAATGCGTTTCGGAGAGCATTTACACCTGGTCTTTTCACGATCGGATAGCTATCCGATCTGAGAAAACGCATGAAGTGGCCAGGTGTAAACGGCCCCAGAGAAACTCCGCCTTTGTTCATAACCCCTCCTCTAGACCCAGCTGGCCCGCTTTGGCCAAAGGTTTTCGTCAGATCCCTCACTTATTCACTATCAGAAATTCAGAATACAGCAGTTTATTTACTAATCATTTGAGGTATTTTTTTGGAAATTTCAATCATCATCATACAGTAACCTAACCACCAGCTTTAGCCACTTCTCATCCGAGACGTGATGCAGCACGAAACAGTCTCTCACTGTCGGTTCTTCATGCTTCTAATGATTTCTGAATCTTTCTCTGATAGTTTTTAATATTTTCAGGTGAAATGCTAGTAGCTTCTTCAAAGAACAAGAGGAACAAAGTGTTTTTAAAAATGAATTCATGAAAGTCCATCAGCTTGGTGTGGTAGTAAGTAAATAAATAACATTTGGTTGTTTTCAGCTGCTACCTTGACAAAAGTTATTAACAAAAAAAGTACCTGTAAAATGCACTAAAGAATCATAAATGGAAGAATCTGTAGGAAATTGAAGAATCTTTATATTACTCACGGTTGCACGTCACGTTCACAGTAAAATTCACCCCAGATTCTTTTCCATCGATGTAACTCAGTGCTTTGCAGGACCGTGAATCATAGGAGCAGTTGGTGATGGTTAGGCACACTCTTTTTCTGTCCTTTTCCAGCGAGACTCCGGGATTACTCATGTTTCGACAGCCCTGATCAGGATCACAGTGCTGAGCAATCAGGTAGTCGTTACAGCTGACTTGAACTTGACTGGCGTTAACCCACTGGGGAAAGTATCGACGAAACTCTTGTGTCGGCGCTGGCGTCATCTCACCTGCACCTGTCAGATGTATTTACACTTTTAATTATTATGCAATAGACTTACAATTAGATCCAGAACTGTATCAACTACTAAATAACATAATAATTAACTTCTAACTACCTTTCTAATCTTTTTATATTCTATTTTCTTTTCATTAATTATGCAATTGTATGCGTGTTTGTGTATGTGTAAAGATCTCTAACACTAGCTTGCTCTATTCTTTTTTTATTCTATCTGTTTTATGTATATTATATTATTTAAAATCCCATGCTAGGTGTACTGTGTTAACCTAACTGAGACTTGTTATAGCACTTATATATCATTGCTCTTTTTGTTGTTTTTGATTGCTTCCACTGTCCTAATTTGTAAGTCGCTTTGGATAAAAGCGTCTGCTAAATGAATAAATGTAAATGTAATGTAATGTAAATACTTACGGGCGCCGATGAGAGAGAAAATAACTAACGTTAACTTTAGCAGAAAGAGGCACATCTTCGATGTTGTTATGACCGGTGCCGGATTACTGTACAGAAGCATGACGCACTGTTAAATGAACTAAGTTTTCAAAGCAAGAGCCGTTCAGTTACTCAAAACTTGCCCAATCGCTTTTCAGGTGCGATCCCCGGTAAAAACCGAGTTCCGGAAGGCAAAATACACCTTTTCTGGTGGGGTTCTTCCTGGTAAAAGTCGTATTCCTGTGGCTAAATATCACGTTATCGGGGCCGGTTCAACCCTTGGAAATGAAAAACATCACACGGCAACAGTGTTCTATGGTTAAAAGTAGCCGCGCCGGTAAACACGAGGACACTTTGCGCAATGACGTGACGTCACTTCCCTCTGGCCAGGTGAACAAGCTAGGCTGCGGTAAAAGATTTCTCTGAAATTGTGTTTTCTTTGAGTCATGTATTGTATTCAGTATTGTTTTGATTTACAATATACGATTTATTGTCTTTATACAACAATTCAATCTAGCGACGTGTTATTATTATCGAGGAAAAATATTGCGCAGGTCCCAGAAGCGACGGTGGACGGGCAAGAAAGTTCGAGAAGAAACTTGTCATCGACTCGCTGCGTACTCGGACCCGTGTGCCGTGACCGGTTTGATCTGGCCTTTTCCAGTCTCTGTTCGGTTTTTAGCGCAGTGGCTACTTTCACGATAACTGTCCGTTTCCTGCTTCTTTTTTAATGGCTATACTGAAAACTAACATTCCAGTACACAAGATTACAGTATATAACTCGGGATTTCTCGATCCATTGACTGTCTAGTTCATTCAATAAAGAATTTACAAACTAAATATTACCAAGCAAATGAGTTTATTCTTTATGTTTCAAAAGATGAATCGATCCGTGTTGTGATAAACCGCTCAACTGCGGCCTTACGTTACGACCCTGGAACACATCTGAGCTCAGAAAATGAAGTAAACACTAGTCTATCTAGTGAAGTTGGTTTAAAATAGGCGCATTAACGTAGACAAAATGGGAATAGATAAGATGGTTTCTTATTTCATCCGAGTTGAAACAATAAATGAAGATAATTCATCTTCCAGGAACAGGAAGTGTATCACCATCACTGTATACCAACAGTCCTTTAAAACAGTCCTGTATATCAACAGTCCTTTAAAAATGTGATTTCCATAACTGTATGACTCAATGATATGAGAGTCTAGAACATGCTTTACTTCAGTTTTCTCTATTTTTTTTTTTTGTCTTGATGGTGATCAGCAACAGCACAAACACACAGTTCACTCATCTATGAATTTAACATAAGAAATGTATTGAACAGAGTTTGGCCACTTAATATTTCCACGCTTCACATATTCTCATTTACATGTCACTCTGATAATACAGCAATCCATTCAAATCAAATTCCAAGGAACCATTAATATCAAAAATCATTTTGTTGCTGAATGTGTTCAGTCGTATTTAATGAGAGACGCTAAACATACAGTGACCACAGAAGAGAAAACCATTGATCACACTGTATTCTTCTCACAAATATCAGCAAATCTGTTTTTTGTATCATCAAAATAATTATTTGACGAAAAACAGGTCAGGTTTGTAACCAAAATATATAATGAGCACGAGTTTCTAATTAATATCTCTTGATATCATGAACTCAAGTCATTAGCGGTGAAGTGTTTAAAACTGAATCCTCATGTTTAGATGAAGTGAAGTGAAATTAAACGCTTGAGCGGTAAAACTAAAAACCTACAGGTATAAGACAAAGCAAAGGGAGTTGCTTTCCACAGCAAAGTCACATCAAGACAAAAATCTCCACACTCTGAGTCCGGTTTAATGATGGATCGACTGGCGGGTTGATCTCGTGAGGTTGAGCTGACATGAGAACTAATGAAAAGCAAACGTGTGTGACAGCAGATCTTCATCTCTCGCACCATTACTGATGTTACAGCAGTGAGGAGGAACCCAGTGTCTGATCGCACAGGACTGTGAGTCTCAGAGAGATGTTCATTCAGTGGAGAACAGATCTCCAGCAGACGGGAGAGGAGCGAGACCGCCGGTGACGTTCGGGAGAAGAGACAGATCTGGAAGACTCTGGATGTGAGACTTGAGCTCCTTCCTCACTTGTGTGACACGAGCCAGTTTCTGCTTGTACTCCTGCAAGGACACCAGATAATCAATCAATAAACGAATCGATCAGACAGCTGCTCATTTCTTTGTTCAGAAAAGATACATTCAATTAATCAACAGTGACAATAAAGACATTTAGAATGTTACAAAAGATTTCCATTTTTTTAAATCCCGTTTTTTTGAACTTAATAGTCACTAAAGAATCCTGAAAATTGTTAATAAAAAATAAATGTTTATTGAGCAGGAAATCAGAATATTAGAATGATTTCTGAAGATCATGTGACACTAAAGACTGGAGGAATGATGCTGAATAAATTATATTTTAATATCTGTTTAATTAGTAATAATACTTGATAATATGAGTGCTTTTACTGTATTTATGATCAAATACATGCAGCCTTGAAGAGATTTGTTTCAAAAACGTTAAAACATCTTATGTATTTTAGACACTTAAAGCTCATTTAAGTAATGCATTGACTTTTTTTTTGTCTTTCCAAATATATTAGATTTACCTTCTTAAATTTAAAACAAAAGGAAATATTTTACAGAAGCTTGTTTTCAAGCTCCAAATTGAATAAAAAGTATCATAAAAGTATTAAAAAAAGGATCCCAAAGGTTGTCCATATGACTTGGGTATATATTCAAAGTCTTCTGAAACCAAGACAGCTTTATGTGAGGAACTAAACTTTAAATGAACCCAACATAAGTTTAGAGTACAATTACGATTTACGATTTTTTTTTGGCACACAAAGCTATCAAAGGATTTCTAAGAACTTGAATACAGTGCATAAGTCATATGGACTACTTTTTGATGCTTGAAGGTAAAAATCTGATCCGCTTTCATTACATTGAACACATCAGCTCTGGTATTCTGCAGAAATTCAAAGAGTTTGATGATGACAGGAGGGAAACTTGTCTCTTAACGTACCTCCAGCTTCTTCTCCCTCTCGTTGAGCGCATCTCTCTGGCTCTGGATGTATTCGGTCAGCATGCGGGCCAGCTGTCTCCGGTCCTCTAGCTCAGCGGCCAGGCGTCCGTTATACTCGGCCAGCAGCAGACAGGCCTCGTCCACCGTCTTCGACAGCTTGTCTGCCGCCTGTTTATCTGCAGAGGACACAGCATGAAGAGCTTCATCAGAAACACACTTCCTGTTAGACCGGGTTACGTTTCTCCAGCGAGACTCACCTGTGATCTTCTCCAGAAGAGAGACGTCCTGCACTTCCTGAGGAAGTGATGCGATCTTCTGTCTGACAGCAGCGTCACCAGACGCAGCGTTCTCCAGATCCTGCAGCGCTTTCACCAGATCCTCCGTCTGAGGATCACGTCAGTCACATACATGTATATTCTTATATATATTTCATATCAGCAGTTGCTTTGAAACCTCAACCAGTTTTAGCAATATCTTGCAATGTGACGTTGAATCAACTACCCAAGCTTTTTATATATACACAGTATATTACATACATTATATCATAAATGTATAAATTTATCACATTATTATTCTATATATATATATATATATATATATTTTCTTTTTAACATGAGTCCCTTAGTTTGGGGAATCATTTAAATGCCATTTATTCAAAGAAATGTGATTCTTACCCATGATTGTTGCATTTCTATTCAAAGATAAGCTCTTAGATTTAGAATTAATATGTATTTATATGTATATATATATATATATATATATGTGTATATATATATATATATAGTTATTTTAGTACCATTTTTAAAAATGTTTGACTTAAGTTGATTTTGAATGGTCCTGCAAAGTGAAAAATTGACTGAAAGAAATGAAAACACAAACTTTATGTAAAATATAATTTTTTTTTTTCAGATGAAGAATTATATGTAAAGCAGCTTTAGCAGTGTCTACGATTTTTTTTAAACATTTTACTTTAATTGTGTTATTATAAACATTTTATATTATATTATCCATGGAACTTTGTATTTTTATTTAATATTTAAATAATTATTTTAATTTATTTTTCATATTGCAGGAGCATTTAAAAAGGAACAATGTAAAACAAAGTAAAACAAAGTACAAACAAAGTAAAAAAATGGTGCTAAAAAAAAACAACAGACATAGAAATTATAAATCTAGAATGCTGATATTGAAATGTTATAATAACAATCAGTAGCAAGAATCAATATTCACATTTAATTCAAACAAATGTCATTCGTACCAGTTGTGGAGCAGCTGCGTCCGTCTCCTGGGGAGAATAGTGACCTCTGTAATCATCATCTTCTTCCTCCTCTTCCTCCTGCACCTTCTGGTAGCTTCTTTTCAAATTTTTTCTATCATCTACTATAAAACAGCATGCAACTTTTACTTTCAAAAAGAGATGATTCAATGGCATGCATGCATTCTACAAGCCAAGACTCAACAGTTAACAAACTGATGCCTGATGAAGGTTGCATGGCCAAAACGTTGAATTAAAATAAGATTCGCAAGCTATAGTCGTTATTAAACTGAAATAATGCAAAAAAAAAAAGCCTGGGACTGATGTTGTGATGAGAACATAAGACACAAATGAAAGATCACTTTTTCTAGCCTGCAACTCTGACCACTCATCAGATGCATCCTGGGATGTTTTTAGAGCTTTTACGCAATATGAAGGTATTACGCTGACCTGTGGGCTTGTGTTTGGGACTGTCTGAGTCCTCGATTGCCAGTTTGAGCTGCTGGATGAAGTCTGCACGGTAGAGGTTTCTCTCCTGCCATATGTTCAGCAACCTCTCCATCTGCTTCTTAGAACCATCATCTCCATCTCTGACAGAGAAAGACACAGAATATATGTGAGACGGGACAAATTCATACTATTGAACGCATGGCGCATATATATGAAGGTGTGTTTACCTAGCCACGTGTGAGCAGGCATCAACCAGGACGGCCTCAAAGTCTTTGGTGAACTCAGGACCCTTTTTCTTACTGTTCTGAATCACATCATTAGCCAGATACAGGAACGTCAACTTCCTGCTGCGTTTCGCTGAACAACAAACACATTTAATTATTACTTTACTTTAAAGCAAATCTTTTTTGTGTGCATTTCAGTTTTAATGTTTGATCATTCTAGTCTGAAGGTTAACCTTCAACTAGGATGCCTTGTGCAAACTTAACTTTGACTAGAAAAGTTTGGTCTTTTGTTTCTCAAATGGCCCACCAAATCGGTTTGTTCCCTTTAAAGGAATAATTCAGCTCAAAATGAAAAAAATGTACTCAACTTCAAGTCATCCAAAATGTATTTGAGTTTGTTTCTTCATCAGATTTGGAGAAATGACGCATTGCATCAGTGTCTCACCAATGGATGCTTTGCAGTGGATGGGTGCCGTCAGAATAAGAGTCTAAACGGATGATAAAAACAACACTATAAATCAACACCACTGCAGTCCACCAGTTAACATCCATAATAAGTTAAAAAGTCCTGTTGTCTCTCACATCAAATCCAGCCTCATATTTGTTCACAAACGTTTTTTGCCTGGTCTGCATATTTCTCTCCTGATTCAGACGAGATTAAATCTTCACTGGAGGAAGTGTTGTTTTGGATTATGGACTGAATTTAGCAGGAAGCAACAGTTTGAAGATAAAAACATCTTAATGATGGATTTGTTTCTTACAAACATGCAGCTTCTGGCTTCACAAGACATTAACTGATGGACTGGAGTGGTGTTGATTATGGTCTCATTCTGACGGCACCCATTCACTGCAGAGACACCATTGATGAAACAATGATGCAATGCTACATTTCTCCAAATCTGATTCAAACAAACAAACTCATCTACATCTCGGATGACCTGAGAGTGAGCACATTTTTGATAAATTTTCATTATTCCTTGCTTCTTAACCCAAAGCTGATCCAAACTCTCTCACCTTTCTTCAGCTCTCTGTGCCACACGCGCACGATGAAGGACGCATGCTTGCGGTGATGAATGATCCACAGAGACAGTGTCTGAACGCTCTGCTGCGAGTTACTCAGTTCAGACAGCTTCTTCTCCAGCGCAGACTCGGAGAAAGACGACATGCTGACCGCTCTCTCTCACCAAACAACTCTAACAAGACACAACAGATTAAAAACAGACTTGCATTTTAAAAGTTGATGAATAGATATTTTAGCACACTGCGGGAGCTTATAAATTGGTCTATGAAGAAAAGAAAAGAAAAAAAATTGTCCTAAAATTAAAACATACATATTCTCTCATGATGTCATGTATCTGTTTTTATCTGGAAGCTCAACATTAAATAAAAATGCTATAATAATCAATTATATCAACTAACTAACCACTTAGATACACATTATATATGAAACATATGGAATATTTGTACTATTAAAAGACCAATATATAGTAAAACACGGTACATATAAATAATATACACATATAAATAACAAAGTAGTTTGATTGCATATATGTGTGATTCATAAATAAGATATAACTGAAGAGTTTGGTCGTTATCGATTAGTTGAGGTGATTAGTTCTAATGCCTAATTTCCGGGACATGCAGTGAACATTTTCAAGACATTAAGAGCTAATTAAGCAGTTTAAAGAAACAAATCAAGCAACAACTAAAAGATAAAGGCAAATAGCTCTCACCTGTCAGCAGCTTTGGTCGCCTAATCTGGATTTAACTTCAATATGGCAAAACGCACGCGGAAACCCCTGAAATACGAACTCCCGCGGATCAAAAAAGTGGTTTAAGTCGAGATATGAATAAATCGAATTAATAAGATACAATCCTCCTGTATTTTCATCGAAACTTTCGCCTAGTGTTTGAACGCGATGATATTTGGTTGCAAGTTGGTTGATAAACAAACGAGGGTCGCGTCTGCGTGACGTCATGCCCGACGCCGACGTCATAGAGACGCGACGGCATGCTGCATGTGTTTTTTTGCAACTCTATACTGTAATTTTTTACAACATGACATGTGTCGTTTTGAATAATAATAGCAGTCATTTTTAAGTGATGTGTGTTCTTTTGTCTAAGAAAGCCAGCTTTTGTTTGGTAGCTGGCATAGAGGACCTCCAAATGGACTGAATTTCTTAATTTTGTATTTATTGAAATGAAGCAGGAGTTTAATGTCATGATTCTGAGCTTGAAAGTGCATATGTGCTGCTGCTGCAGACATGACTTAGCTAGACTGGACCTCTTAAAGTAAATATTATGGAAAATATTTAAGCGGTGGGGCTGTCTGTAAATATTCAATATTCTCTTTCTCTCTTAAAATTAAACTTGAACATAGAAGAATATACTAAAGTTGTTTTTGTGATTTTAAGGTTTTAGATTTGCTGATTTGGCATCATCATTTTATGAAAATCATATTTCAGAAAGTAAAATTGTTAAACCCCACTGAATAATAATGAAACAATCTTCCTTCACAGATACATTGATAATGGCTGAACATCAGATCGAAAACCCAAAGATTGCATTTGCATATCTCCACCCATCCTGTGTCCTCCTGACCAAGGAACCTACGGCTGCCAATGTAGAAGCCCTTAGCGATCATCTCCCCACAGATTTGTCCTCAAAACCTTGCCCCCAAACAGGAGGGACTCGTCCAGGCAGTGTTGGAAGTAAAGACATCTGTATTGGAGAACACTTGCGTTCAAAGTTGGGCTTCTCTACAGGATCTTTTCTCAGAGCTCTTCCTTTGTCTTTGTTCCCCAAAAGACCCGGGAAAACCTGCCACGACCTCTGAGGAACTAAAGCTGGCCGTGCTCAGATACCTGGACGCGCTATTGCACTCTGCCTACGGTGACATTGTTATTAAACTCTATGAGCCAAGCATGTTGCCTGGACTTGGAGCCGCTGTGTCACTGCTCCTGGCACTAGCAGAGCATGAAAAAGCCAGAGGAGTTCAAACAGCTTCCCTGAAATGTCTCCTTTCTTTTACCTGGCATTAGTCAGTGATCAGTGGAGACATAAGACAAGGCCATGCGGTTACAGTAAAGGCCGTGAGGGTTTGGTACAAGGTCGTTGGTCTGGTGATGGCCGATGAGCAGCTTTAGAAAACAGAAAACAATGTGGCAGCTGGAGATCTGGGGAGGGTTGAAGAGCTTATTGAAAAGAGGACTCGATCCTTTTCCTCAACATTCTAATTTACTGAGATGCAGCTGTACTTGAACATTACAGTTCCTGCTTGTAATTTAATTCTTGCACAGCAGATGACAGTAATGATCAAGTGAGTTGCCGCAGCATAAAAGTAAAAAGTGTTGGAACTGTTACATTAATTCTGCTGAAGGTTTCATCATAGTCGCAGACCTGTAATAGATGTAGTGGGTTACCCTGGAACAAGCTGCGGTAAGTGCTTTAAACAGGGGTACAGAAGTAATAGAGCAGAGTTATGATGGCATGTGTGCCGTTTTTGGCTCATCTTCAATACTCCACCTACTGAGACTTTCAACTTAGGGCTCAGATTTCTGATCATTAAACCAACACCACACAGAGCCAAATTCCCCATGCAATCCATTATTATGGCTTTATTAATACTATCACCGTGAAGGTTTGTAGCTGATTTGCAAGACGCATTCAGCTGATGATGACGAGCATGCAGTCAAATGCACAGGAATGACAAGTTTTTAAATTCTACTATGCACAGATGTTCCTCCACCAATGTCTGCTTCTGATGAGGACATGGATGCTCCTGCAGAGAAACCGGAGCTTCCTCTTCATATCCAGATTGCAAAAGACGTGATGGAGAGATGCATCCACCTACTCTCTGACCCAAGGTTGTAAAATCTCTTCTGTTGATGTATTATAGCTTCGGTATCGCTGCAGGCCTGTTTCCTTTGAGAAGAGCACGTCTGAAGTCAAACGTGTCTGTGGATTTTTAGGTGTTGGACATCTTGGAGTTGTGTGTGTGTGTGTGTGTGTTTTATGCGAGCAAGAGGACGAGCTGCTTCCCATGGTGCACTGGTGCTGGCCTGCTCTCCTCCACCATCTCACCAACGATGACCCTCTTGTTGTACCACGAGCATTCAAGGTAATTTGATGTCTTACCACTCGGAACACCCTAGCATCCTGATAGCAACATGCAAAAACACACCTTAGCAACTACGACCATCCACAATATCCTAGCATTAAAAAAATACATATTTCTATAGTTATAAATGCAATATTGTAGTTAAATGATTTGCATTAAGAAATCATTTACCTAATAATTTAAAACAAATATTTAATTTATATTTAATTAGCTTTGGGTTTTTTTCTTTTCAGTGTAGTGAAGCTTGCTAGCTATAGTGATGCCAGAATTATGAATTAATTGTTCTTTTGAGTTCGTTGAATTGGGCAAAGCACAAATTCTTCTGAAGGATTTATTAGTTTGCTATCTTTGCATTAACCATGATCAATAATTTCTATTTCAATTAAATCCTGTTTTGAGCTTTTTGTTCAATGTATTCTGAAAAAAAAAGTATATTAAAATATTCAGCAGCTCTTTTTCAACATTGATAATAATCAGAAATGTTTCTTGAGTAGCAAATCAGTATATCAGAATGATTTCTGAAGATCATGTGACACTGAAGACTGGAGGAATGATGCTGAAAATATAGCTTTGATCAGAAAAATAAAAATTGTAATAATATTTCACAATTTTACAGATTTTACTGTATTTTTGGTCAAATAAATGCAGACTCTGTGAGCAAAAGATGTATAGTGTATATTAGTTACAATTCTAGATCCAGTAATGATCAAGTTGCTCTGTATCTCTTTATGGATCTCTCTGTCCAGGTGTTGTGTGTTCTGGGCGAGTCGTGTGGTGATTTCCTGAGAGGTTCTGTATGAGGTTATATATGTGCTAAACAAAAACATAACTTTAAGTTAAAAGCTAAGGTTCAGCTAATTGTTCCATTGTCCCTCACACTTTAAAATATATTAAGTCGAATTAAAATTATAATGATTATTTTAATGGATGTGCAGAGTTAGCATGTAAATACAGGAATTTGACACTTTGTTTTTATAGCTTAAAATGCAACACTAAATACTGATATTCTTGTTGTATAATCTGCCTAAATATAAATTTTAAACATAAAATGCATCTACTTTGAACAATGTGCTGAATGAATGTCTGAGGGAAACACAATATTCAGGCAAAAAATAATTTAAGATATTAATGTTTGAACCAATTTTTGCTTGCAAAAGTCTACTTGATATTTTACTTTAATAATATTTTTTCAATGCTTGCTAACCTGAGGGGACATATTAAAGTCCTTATTAAAGTTTGTTAATATTTTTTATTATTTTCTAATATAAATATATATATATATGTGTGTGTGTGTGTGTGTGTGTGTGTGAGTGTATGTGTGTGTGTGTGTGTGTGTATATATATAACGAGAATCAATTTCTTTACTACCAGCTAAAATAAAAAAAATAAAAAAATGCTTATAGAAATAACATTTTTACAAGAAAATAATTAATTTAATTAAATAATAATAATGTATTTCAGTGCTTTTGCTGTCAGCAAACTTTGCATAAAATATTTGATGGAAATGATGCAAGACAGAAGGAATAACTATATTTCCGTGTTTTTGAGAGAAAACTACACTTTTGTAAGTAAATGCACAGTTACTTGGGGGAACATAAAACAGATTCTGTGTTGTGAGCACAGTCACCACTAGATGGTAGACTCGCCTCAGTCTTTCATCACAGCTGCAGCAGACAGAAGTCACTCTCACTGATGAAGACATGTTCCTGTTAACATCACATCACAGCTCCAGCTGGAAACCCCAGAGCTTTGCTCAAACACACACCATCCTGTGCTGCTCTGTTCATTCCTCTGGAGCAGCTCCGAGGGGTCTTTTAGTCTTTCCCATCAGTCGTTTTCTGTTTTTCCTAACCTTCAGTGGGTTTTCTGATGTAATCCAGATGAGGTGAAACGGAAAAACCTCACATGCTGCATTCAGGCTCAGTGCATGCATATAATATTGACTATTGGCTGATAAAATAGTTTCCAGTGACATCTGGGAACTGTTTTACAAAGCAAACCATGAGAACTTTGAAGCCAGTGGTTTGTGAAATGCTGAAGTGATTTGTCATTTGATTGAGCCGCCATGTGGAGAAGATTCATCCAGAGAAAACGGTTTGTGAGAGAAGGAGGATAATACTGAATACTGATAGCGTTACCATGGTTATGAGAGACAGACAGACAGACAGACATGAGAGGTCATGCTGTTTATTTCCCAGCTGGCTCTAGTGCTCTCTCTCTCTCACATCATTTTCCCTCTTTATTATTCTCCATCCTTCATTTCTCTCCATCCCTCTGCATTCACCTCCATCTTTCGAGACTAATGAGGCTCTACATCAGGCTGCTTAATTAATTAATTAGGATAATGCTGCCATGGAGACTATTAGAATATATTAGAACATCTGTGGCCGTTATGGCGCGGGCGTTCACTGTTTGCAGTTCTGCTGTGAATTTTAAGTCAACAGCAGTGAAATCACTGGAGAAATACATTAAGGTTCGTCTGTAGTCTAGTGTACAAGGTCTCAAATAGTATTTGAACACTTCAGTTATTAGCTTTTTTACTATTCAGTGTCTGTTTTAATATTTACAGTGGAGGCGGATCTGGATCGGGTGATTGACACCTGTCTTCAGTACCTCAGCTGCCGACAGCCAATCAAACTCCAGGAGGCGTGTCTCAGGTAAAGCCCCACCCATCTCAAAACTGAAATGGAATATTTATTTTCTTTATCAAAGGACTCTTTCCTTTACCAAAGTGTATTTAAAATTCCTCATTGTTCCGCATTGTTTTTCCTTTTATAAAAGTGATTAATTTTGCATTATATGTTTATAGTTTCAGTAACTTGAACAGACTAATATCAAAACTTTTTATTATTATTATAGATTCATACACTGTCAGCTGTAATTTTTTGGTGTGCAGTAAATCAATATATCTACCAATATTTGGTTATATTGAGATTAGACCAATATAGAAAGAGAGAAAAAAAAAAGATGACCAATGTTTGCCAGGCTGGTTAATCAATTTGCCTATTCATAAATGATTGACAAGCATTGACAATAATTAATTAATAATATTGCAATATTGTATAATAATTTTAACATTTATAGAATACGGTTTTATTATAATTGAATTATATTAATGATGCTCTGTAATATGTTATTAATATTATATAATAGAATATAGAATTAAAGAAAATAATCATTAAAATGAATAAAGATAATATAAATTGTGTTATAATAATATATATATATATATATATATATTTGCTGCTGGTCATTTCAGACAGAAACATTTGTGTATATAGGCCTGTAATGTTTTATATTTAATATCTTTCTTATTTCTACATACATTTCACACACACACACACACACACACACATGTAATTCATCAGCCACAACAAACCTGCTCTTTAGAAGTCGAAATTGACAGTCAGATCAAAGTTACGTTATTCTGCTCTCTAGATATGTTAGAATGCAGATTACCATAATTATATTAGAAACAGCCCATGCTCTAGTTCACTTTATGTGCTGCTGTAAGCAGACAGTCTCATATCCTGCTGTAATAGTGTGCATTACACTAATAGTTGTTTGTATGATCATGGGTTGTTCTCTGTAGTGTGTTCCGTTTGGCTGATGGATCTGGACTCTGATCTCGTCTGGTTCAGTCTGAATGAGCTGTGCTGTCCCGTCCCGTATGAGCCGCCTCGTCCTCATCTGCTGCGTGTGATGCTGACCAGATCAGACAAGCCCAGAAACCAATTCACAGACAACATCCTCAAATTACTGCAGGAAGAGGATGCCACATAACAGCGCTTCATACATCTGAACGCTAGATTTAGGACGACAAATGTTTATAGGATTCTGATCTACACGTCTGACTGGAAGAACTTTTGGAAAAGACTAAAAAATTTACTTTTTTTTTTCATATGATGCAGATCGTTATAGTTTAAGACGAGTAAAAAAAAAATTACCATGTCAATGATGTATTCTGCCAAAATAACATTTATTATATTTAGTGTTACTTCTCTAGAATAAAAAACAATTATAATAATATTGGATCTTTCAGAATAATTTTTTTTTTCCTTTGGATGAAATTTGTGGCTTATATCAAATACTTCAGTTTTACTGTAGAAATGATGTGGTATTCTGGCAGAAAGCAACGAGTACCATAGTAGAGCTCTGTATGTGTTATGCCTGTGTGTACAATTCAGTACATATTATTTTACATTACATGCATTTTATTATTTTTAAATAATTTCTGAATATTTTTCATAAAATTTGTTTAACCATTCTGATAAACATAATTATTAATTTTTGTACGTCCTTTAAGATGTACAGCTGAATACAATAGGGATTTTTCCATTTAATTTTATTTTGAAATAGATTTTGAAATGTATTATTTGAACTATTTGTTGATATATATATATATATATATATATTTTTTTTTTTGTGCTGATTTTAGATCCATAATTTGTAAATAAAACTATAAGTGCTGATTTTAATCTACACTTATTTATTAATAAAATTATTTAATTCCAAGAGACTTCTGGTCTAGGTTCTGGTCTAGTTGTGTGTTGTTGGTCCGGATCTTCTGTTCAGTCTCGTTTGGGATCCTCTTCTTCTGTGACAGTCTAATAAATGTGCCGCCTGTGAGAGCCGCATTAAAGCTGCCTCACATGCTTTGTGTTAGCCTGCTGCTGTGTTATCTGTACTGTACTTTGCTATTTATCCTGCTGACAGAGGCGCTATTATTCACCGGCCGGGGCGACCGGCTAACGTGCGGCATATACGGGGTTAATTCAGTTTCCCCTCGACTGCTTCTGATAAGTGTGAAAGAACCATTATGAAGTCAAACCGCTTGACATGCGCTTTGTTTAAGGGATTCACCGCCGGTAAAGACGACAAAGTGTTGTGTTCTCACACAAGTGTTGTTTGATAATGCAATGAGTTAGTCTTCAGTAATGCATCGAGTTTGATTGTGCTGAAAGCATTCTTTCATGCCTGACCAATGTATGTGTTCGTCTACTGGGGTCTGAAGACCGAGAAGTGAAGTAAAAAGATTTGATAAGTTGATGTTACTTACTGTGTCGGTGTGATCTTTATCAAACGCAACATTTGGCGACAAGGATGGCTGATATCGCACTACCACTTCCTGCTCCTTTCCTTGCTCTACCCGGCGAGCCTCCGATCCCCTGGTCTCGCTGGTTACAGTCCTTTGAGACTTTCATTTTGGCACTGGGGCTGACTGACGTGAGTGCAGCCCGCAAAAAAGCGCTGTTACTGCATTGTTTGGGAGCTGAGGGTCAGCGAGTGCTGGGAGCTCTTGAGGCGGGCACCACAAGCGATTATGACATAGCCGTGGAACTTCTGACCGCACACTGTGCAGCCCCACAGAGCGTTCTCTTTCAACGTTTTCTGTTCCGCCAAAGACACCAGCTTCCCGGTGAGTCTGTGCAACAATACATAGCCAACTTGCGGGGATTGGCCAGCACATGCAAGTTCGGTGCGTTGCAGGATGAAATGATTCGCGACCAGTTAACTGAACATACCAACGATGCAAAAGTGCGTGAATCTCTGCTGTTAGAACCGGACAATTTATCACTGTCTCTGGCAATCATGATTGCAATAAGAATAGAGAGTGCAGCTGCATGTGCGTCGGCTCTGACTAAACAGCACACAATCGCGGACTACTAGGCCCCCCTCTCCCATGTCATCATCAACGTTACAACCCGGCCAGAACGGCACATTGGCGGCCGCAGACTCCTCTGCAGTTATGCTACTGAGGCGCCAGCAGCGGTCTCGGCCACGCCCTCAAGCACAAGCATCAAGGCCCTGTGATAACTGTGGATCTTCATCTCATCTGTCTAGAGCACAGAACTGCCAAGCCCGTGGCCAAATATGCCGCAACTGTGGTAAACGCAATCATTTTGCTTCAGTCTGCCGCTCCGCTCCAGCTGTGTCAGACCAAACACCCACTATCATTCACAATGTGTACTCTGGGCCAGCCTCATTTAAAGCATGTTCAGTGCGCCTAAATGATGTGTGTATCCCACTGCTTTTGGACACTGGTGCCAGTGTGTCTCTCCTGAATATGCACACATACAGCACATTTTTTGGAGCACTGCCACTTTCGGCACCTTCTGCTTCACTCTGTGGCTATGGTGACTCAAAGATTGACTTAGTAGGTTCCCTACAAATGACTGTTGGGTATGGCAACAAGATGGTGCCCAGCTTTACCTTCCATGTTGCCCATCGTGGGGCCAACCTGATGGGTCTGGATTTGTTCTCGGCTCTTGGATTTTCTCTTGTTGACATGAAGGGAGCTGCGATCCTGACAGTCTCCATGTCCTGGCAGGAAAAGTGGCCATCCCTGTTTGAAGGCTTGGGCTGCCTTACTGCTTTTGCCCATCAACCCCTCCTGGACCTTTCCATTAAACCAGTCATCCAACCACTCCGACGCATTCCCTTGGCTCTCCATGATGGTGTCTCGGCTGAGCTTAAGCAGCTGCTGGACGTTGACATTATTGAACCAGTGGATGCATCACCCTGGGTCTCAAACCTGGTTGTAGCTCAGAAGAAATCAGGGGCCCTAGGGGTGTGTGTTGACCTGCGAGCGGTGAATAAGGCGGTAATCCCAGACAGGTTCCCTCTGCCTACTTCAGAAGAGCTCATTGCTCAGTTCCATGGCTCAACCTTGTTTTCTAAACTGGATCTCAGACAGGGCTACCTACAGGTGCCTCTTCACACGGACAGCAGAAACCTCACAGCCTTTGTGACACATGCAGGCGTGTTTCGCTACACGTGTATGCCTTTCAGGCTCAGCTCCGCCCCCAGCTGTTTCCAAAAAATCATGGTGTTGGTGTTGGCTGGTATACCAGGGGTGGCTATTTACTTGGATGATGTGGTTATACATGGGCCCACCCCCGAGAGTCACGATGAACGCCTCAGCAGAGTCTTTGCAGCCCTAGCTAAACACAAACTAACCCTCAATGTGGAAAATGTGTTTTCTCTGCACCGACTATTGAATATGTGGGATTTCGGCTGTCGGCAGATGGTGTCACACCACTTCAATCAAATGTAGATGCCACACTGGCAATTCCCGAACCCAGCTCAGCTGCGCAGGTCGCCTCCTTTTTGGGTATGATGGGCTACTACCTGAAGTTCCTCCCACATTATTCTGCTACCACTGACCCACTACGGCAACTGCTGCTTAAGGATGAACCATGGGTGTGGTCACAGGCATGCTCTGATGCTGTGCGTGCGCTCAAGGTGCAGCTCACCACAGCCCCAGTGTTGGCCCACTTTGATATCTCCAGCCCCACCTGGGTGACCTGCGATGCATCAGCTACCGCCATAGGAGCAGTGCTGTCACAGACCCAGCAGGGTGTTGAGAAGCCCATCTCCTTTGCGACACAGACCAGGTGGAAAAGGACATTGTCCAGATGTTACACACACCCCTCCAGGCCATTGCATCATTACAAGAATTGAAGGATGTATCGGAACAGGACCCGGTCCTTTCTCAGCTCCGAGTCTATATTCTGAATGGCTGGCCTCAGGGGGTACCAGAAGGGCTGGCAGCATTTTCCAGAATAAAGCAGGAACTGTCCTGCTGGAATGACACCTGTGTGGTTCGCGGCCTCTGCACAGTCATCCCCAGCTCCCTATGTGGACGTGTCTTGGCAATGGCTCATGAGGGCCACCTGGGTATTGTGAAGTTGAAGCAACGCTGCAGGGACTGGGTTTGGTGGCCAGGGATAGATAAAGACATTGAGGCCCTGGTGAAAGACTGTGCTGCCTGTCTATTGAGCGGTAAGACTGGTCACCAAGTTCCGCCCCTGGCACATACAACAGGCGTCGCACCTCAATCCACACCCCCTGCTTGGCAGGACACCCCAGCACTTCAGCTGATACCTCAGACAGTGCCTGCACAGGCTCTGGACATGCCTAGCAACCTGCCAGCTGAGATGTGTGCCTGCACATCACAGGCTGCCCAGCCTCATCCCCAAGTTTCTCCACGGCCTGTCCGCATTCGTTCTCGCCCAGGGCACTTACAGGACTTTGTGTCAACATTTCATGTTAGAAACCCCGTAGGAGGCGGGGGGGGGGGGGGGATGTTGTGTTCTCACACAAGTGTTGTTTGATAATGCAATGAGTTAGTGTTCAGTAATGCATCGAGTTTGATTGTGCTGAAAGCATTCTGTCATGCGTGACCAATGTATGTGTTCGTCTACTGGGGTCTGAAGACAGAGAAGTGAAGTAAAAAGAGTCGATAAGTTGATGTTACTTACTGTGTCGGTGTGATCTTTATCAAATGCAACACAAAGCAAACTGAAGTGACGAAATAATGAAGGATTGAGGTGATTTTGAGGTTAACTAGCGAAGCTCTTTTGTTAGATCTAAAGGTAAATAAATAGTCAACTTTGAAGGGGTTTTCCGTCATTTAAGCAAATTATCTACAATTTTATAGTTATCGTGACATTTAGAGCTTTTTATATTATAATCAAGGATGGACAGTGGTGCGCATGCGTGACCATATTAGCGTGTAAATTTAGACCACTCATTTGTAATATTATTTTTAAGTAGCCTATGCTATGACATTTTATTTTAAATCATTTTTATTTTTTTTAAAGTTTATAACAGATTATCGCAGTGTTTATTATTTTATTTAAAAAATAAATAAACTGCAATAGTTCTATTATTAATTAGGCTGTTTTATATTCTAGTAACCTAATATTTAATGGGTCACAGAGATCTTCCACAGGACTGTTTTCTTAATCCCGCTCCTGGTGAATTTCTATCAGTTCCCGCCAAATTTGTGTCCAATCCCGCCTTTAAACATTCTAACTTAAGGGAGCCTCTTATCAATATGTGGGGAAATCGTTTTGTTATTTAAGGGGTATTGAATGAGCGCTCGCTGTTTAGTAGCTGTTATATGTTCAGAAAATGTCTTTGTTGATGTTAATTATTAACAATGTACATAAAACTGACATCTTATAGACGTTTGTCAGATGTCTGTTCACAGCAGATGCTTTCCAGATGAAGCGATTTTTAACGGACATCACGTTTTAAAGTTGAAAGCAGGATCAGAGCAGGAAACGGTGCATTCATGAACCGTGACAGTACCCCTCCTCCTAAAGACGCAACCTGGCATCCCCAGACTCCCTTACCTGTCGATTGTAATCATCGATAAGAGAGTGATCCAGGATGTCTCTAGCAGGCACCCAACTTCTCTCCTCCGGACCGTAACCCTCCCAGTCCACCAAGTACTGAAATCCGCATCCCCTCCGTCTAGAGTCCAGAATACGATTGACCGAATAAGTAGGTTCCCCATCTACGAGTCGCGGGGCGGGGGGGCGGGGGGGACCGGGGCAGGTGGATTAATCGGAGAATGAAATACAGGCTTTATTTTAGATACATGAAAGGCGGGATGAATTCTCCTGTACGCTGGAGGAAGTTTAAGGCGGACTGCCACCGGACTAATGATCTTGGTGAGAGTGAACGGGGCAATAAATTTGGGAGCCAGTTTATTAGAGACGGAATGGAGAGGAATGTTCTTGGTAAAAGGCACACTTTTTGACCCACAACGTATATGGGAGGCCTAGACCGGTGGCGGTCGGCTTTAGCCTTGGTGCACGCCCCCACTTGGAGTAGAGTCTCGCGGCCTCTAGTCCAAGTACGGTGACACCTCTGGACAAGGTGTGAAAGGAGGGGACCGTGACTTCGGATTCCAGACTGGGAAAAATTGGTGTATGGTATCCTACACTACACTCAAACGGAGATAGGCCCGTAGCTGATATTGGTAAGGTATTGTGGGCGTACTCCACCATTGACAGTTGTTGGCTCCAGGAGGAAGGATTCTCGGAGACCAAACATCGCAACACCCTTTCCAAATCTTGGTTGGCTCTCTCGGTTTGACCATTGCTCTGGGGATGAAACCCTGAGGACAGACTTACAGTCGCTCCCAGTAATCTACAAAATTCACGCCAAAATTTGGACACAAATTGGGGTCCTCTGTCGGAGACCACGTCTGTCGGGAGGCCATGTAAACGAAAGACGTGATCTACAATGGTCAACGCTGTCTCCTTGGCTGAGGGTAATTTGGGCAAGGGAATAAAGTGGGCCGCCTCCGAGAACCGGTCCACCACGGTAAAAACTACCGTGTTGCCCTGGGAGGGCGGTAATAAAATCCAGTGCGATATGGGACCAGGGTCTCGAAGGGGCCGACAGCGGTTGAAGTAACCCATCAGGGGGTCGATTGAAAGTCTTACCAGTGGCGCAAACCGAGCAAGCCAAAACAAAACTGTGAATGTCGCGAGCCATAAGTGGCCACCAGAATCATTGCTTGACCAAAAATTTAGTACGGTTAACTCCTGGATGACAACCCACATTAGAGCAATTCCCCCACTGAATGACGTTGGACCGTAATCCCTCCGGCACAAATAATCGATTCGGTAGGGCCGGGCGGAGGCGTTACCCCTTCTAAGGCCGTCTTGACCTTCGATTCGACCTCCCATGTGAGTGTGGAGACCACTAATGTCTCAGGTAAAATACACTCGGGAGTAGGCGGGCGTTCAGAACGGTCAAAAATGCGCGACAAAGAATCGGGTTTGATGTTCTTGGAACCCGGGCGGTACGAGAGAGTAAAATTAAAACGTCCGAAAAAAAGTGCCCATCGAGCCTGCCTGGAATTCAACCTTTTGGCAGTACTAATGTATTCTAAATTCTTGTGGTTGGTCCATACTATAAAAGGAACCCCCGAGCCTTCTAACCAGTGGCGCCATTCCTCCAATGCCATCTTGACTGCCAACAATTCTCGGTTACCAATATCATAATTGCGTTCGGCAGGGGATAATCGATATGAAAAAAATGCGCACGGGTGCATCTTGTCGTCTGAGGGAGAACGTTGGGATAACACCGCACTTACTCCCACCTCCGACGCGTCGACCTCCACCACAAACTGACGTGATGGATCGGGGTGATTAGGATAGGGGCTGAAACGAAGCAGCTTTTCAGTTTGGCAAACACAGCCTCGGCTGTGTCTGACCACCTGAACGTAGTTTTGGGGGAGGTCAAGGCAGTCAGAGGTGTGGCTAGTTGACTGAAGTAGCGAATAAAACGCTGGTAGAAGTTGGCGAACCCCAGAAACCTCTGTAGGGCCTTACGGGAATCTGGACTTGGCCACTCTACCACAGCCTTAACCTTCTCGGGATCCATGCGTATTCCCTCAGTCGACACGATATACCCAAGAAACGGAACAGACTGTGTATGAAAAGTGCATTTCTCCGTCTTGACAAAAAGCCCATTCTCTAGCAACCTCTGAAGCACTCGTCGAACGTGCTGCACGTGTTCCTGGAGAGAAGAGGAAAAAATCTATTTATAAAAAAATATAATTTGCCTTTAGGCGGAGACTTACCTGACAGTAAATCTATGGCACAGTCATAGGGACAATGCGGAGGGATAGAAGCAGCACGAGACTTACTGAACACTTCCTTCAGGTGGAGGTACTCCGCGGGCACGTTAGACAAATCCACTGCTTCCTCCTGAAACACAGACATAGAAACAGACGGACAAGCAGACACTAGACAAGACTCATGACACTTGTTACTCCAGGCCAGGATGGAATGCAATTGCCAGTCTATTTTGGGGTTGTGACAGAGGAGCCAGGGATGACCAAGTACTATGGGTGCAAGGGGAGAGTCAAGGATGTAGAATGAGATGATTTCTGAGTGGTTGCCTGATGTGATGAGGGTAATGTCTTCAGTGATGTGTGAGATGACTGGCAGTCTCTGTCCATTGAGGGCGTGAACCGTGATCTGGTGAGTGAGGGGTCTGAGGGAAATTTGAAGTCTGCGTGCGAGTGCATAGTCCATGAAATTACCTTCAGCCACGGAGTCTAGAAGTGCTTGACAGTCGTGAAGTCGTGCTGACCATCTTAGTCTTACCAGGAGGAGCGTAGATGATGATGAGGTCTTCTCGGCAGAGATCCCACCTGATAGTAGCCTCATACTTACTACCAGGCTTGGCCTTTTACCCTGACAGATGTAGGCGTGATGACTGGTCCCCCTGCAGTAGAGGCACAGACCCAGGGACCTCCGCCTCTCTTTCTCCTCCCGGGAAAGCCGAGCTCGCCCTACCTGCATGGGCTCGTGATCGTAGGAGGGGCTGGCCGCGTCCCCGCCCCTGACTCGAACATCCATATGTGCTCTCGGTGTGGCATTGGGTAGGTTACGTCGTTCTACTCATGTTAGTCGTGCATCTACCCTCAGTGCCAGCTCAATGAGCCTATTGAGTGAGGTCGGAAGGTCCAGGGCGTAGATCTCCCTCTGGAGGCGGTCAGCCAGCCCATGCAGGAACATGTCCCACTGCGCCTCCTCGTTCCATTGGCACTCCACCGCCAGGGTGCGGAACTCGATAGAAAAGTCTGAAACTGATCTCTCTCCTTGACGTAATTCGGCTAGCTTCCTAGCTGCATCTCTCCCGGCAACGGCTCGATCAAAGACCAACTTTATCTCACCGGAGAGTGTCTGGAACGAGGCGCAGCATGGATCTTGATTCTCCCACACCGCTGTTCCCCATAATGCCGCCCTCCCAGTGAGCAGTGTCAACACGAAAGCCACCTTGGCTTGTTCGTTGGAGAAGGTCCTGGGTTGAAGAGAGAAGTGCATATCGCATCGTGTTAAGAAAGCTCTACAGAAATTCGGCTCACCCGAGTAGGTTTCCGGAATAGGAAGGCGTGGTTCTGGCTGGGAGGGGGTCTCCGATGGTGTGGAAGGAACGGGCGGTGTGAGCGGCCCAGTGGGGGCTCGCAGAAGCTGTGATTGCTGGGTGAGCTCGGACACCTGCGCCACCAAAATCTGAACAGCGCAACCAGTGTCGTTAAGATTCTGTTCCTAGGAGTCCATCCTTTGAGCACTGGCGCTGAGGAACTCTTCCAACGCTGATGATGGGTTACTCGCTGCTTCCATGGGTGGTCAGATCGTTCTGTCACGTTCGAATTAAGGACAGGAAGCAGTTGCAAGTAAATGATGTTTATTAGAGAAGTATTGCCAGGCTGGGTTGATGGAGGGTGACGCAGACACCTCGATGGCAGCACAGACTGGTGAGGAGGTGATAGAGTGCGCAGGTGGGTGATGGTGAGGGATCCGTATGATGACTGGTAATTCCAATACCGACCGAAACAGGAACAAGACACAAACGTAGCTGAGCAGATGGAACACAGACAAGAATCACGGAGGACCTCAAACAACGATCTGACAAACAAGAGACGAAAGACAGGGCATTAAGTAGGCTGGTGGAATGAGCTGCAGCTGCAACGGTAACACCCACATGAAACAATCAACATGACGTAAAATGAGACGAGCAGGAAACGGTGCATTCATGAACCGTGACACTCACATTTGTATGCATATTATTTCACACAGTGTTAAAAAAAGCAAGCAAATCATGTATTAATAATAGACAACGATATATGATCAATGTTTTTTTTATTTGATAAAGGCATACATTGAAGGTGAAACCAGTTTTTTTTTTGTAAGGTTACTTCATATACACAATCTGTACATGTATTACTTCCAGAAACAAAAAGAACTATTGAATCAAACCGTAAAAATCCAAGAAACCAGAAACGAAGCTGTTGTTATACCATTAAACATACTGTAAATGTTTTCAGGATTTTTTTTTAAAGCTGCATAAAAACCACAAAACGTCGTAGTATTGTGTGCACATCATCCTTCTATTGACACAAAAGCTTCATGAAACATATTTGCAAAAGCTGGCACCCATCAAATCACACTGTGCCATCGGTGATGCCAGTCCAGAATAAAACCCTCTGGTGCCTGTAACATTAGACATGTAAACAATGATAGTTATATTACAGCATGTAAATGTCATCGTTTAGATCTGATGAAGAATATTTCAAACATTCACATTAGTTCTGCCGCTTCTAGCCATCTATACATCATATCAAAACATGAATCTGATCAAACTAAGAATGACCAAAGTGTTTAAATCAACGGTCCAGTTTGATTTCTTGCTCATTGGCAAATATTAGAAAGGTTTGTCACATGCACTCGCTGTTCTGAACAGACATCTACCTTCATATTTATACAGAAATATACATCTTTTGTCGGAAGGATAGTTCACTCAAAAATTAAAATGTTGTTATTATGTACTCTCTCAACCATCATGTTGCTTCAAACCTATTTGACTCACTTCACTCGTTTGACTTCTCTTTCTCACTAAATCATTTATTATGCCCTTTGGAATTAGGGTTAGGGTTAAATAAAGAAATATAATAAGATGAAAAAGGAAACAAAACACCATTAAATGAAATGAAAAATATAATAAAGTTCCAAAAACAATAAAATAAAATAGATTCAGTTTCTTCCATAAAATACAAAATAATTTATTCAGCAGTATGTTTAAGTTGCTCTTTGGAAATAAACAGAGGCTAAATAATAAAACGACAAAAACATTTCATGAAATAAAATATAAAATCAAATCAAATAAATAAAAGAAAATAATCAAAATAAAAATGAAAATAAATAAAAGCTTCAAAAAGGACACTTTAAAAAAAGAGACTTGTTTCACTCACTTTATTACACAAAATTATTTATTTTGCAGAATGTGAGCCAAAATCATCACAATTAAAAGAACCAAAGATTTAAACTACTTCAGTCTTTGTGCACTGAATTTGTTTAATACGAAAAGAACCGAAAAAAACACCATGAAATAAAACAAAACTTCAAAAAGGATAGTGACCAGGGGTTAATACATAAAAAACATAAAAAAATATAATAATAATAATAATAATAATAAATCAAAAAGCTTAAGAGTTTTCTTTTGTTTTTTACATAAGAAAGTCAGTCATATGTGTTTAGAACAACATGAAGGTGAGTCAATGACAGATTTTTTTATTTTCAGGTGAGCTATCCCTAGTTTGTGGGTTGGCGTAATGAATTATGGGTATTTTACTGATGTGGGTGTACAGGTGCTTGCGTGGGGTAATAATAAGTAAGTATAAGAAGAACCTAAAGCGCGCAGCTCTCAGTGCAGTCAGTGGTACTATCATCAGCGGACCTCTTCCTGAGCTCGCGGCTGGGTTTGTGGTGGGTCGGCTGGTGCTTGTGATGGTCATACTGCAGAAGCTCCTCTTGTGACGTCGCCCCCTGATGGACCGGAGGAGGCACATTCCCCTCGGCCCGCTCCACCTGCAGGTATGCTCGAACGTGATGGTGCCGCAGCTTGCTGTCGCTGAAGTCGATGACACGGCATTCATACGTGCCCTCATCCGTGGGCTTCACGCTGGACAGACGGAGCTTGTGGGAGATGTTGCTTCCAGCAACCTTCACCACCTACAGAGAAACGGACAGGAGAAGTGTGGAAATGATCAGTCAGGGCATTATATCATGAATCAGCATTGAAAATACTGATTTAAAACAGACTCCGACTGATTTGGGATAAGGCCGAGATGGCTAGCAGGCCTAAAAATGCATTGTGTTTTAGAAAATCTACCTTTTGAGAGCTATTAAGGCAAGACACTACAGGCAAAACCATAGTTTTTTAATGCACTGGTAAATTTTTGGGAGATAATGAGCGATTTTACTTCAATTACATCAGAATAATGAAAAGAAAACATCTAAAATATGCATTGCAGTGATTGTTTTATTACCTTTGCATTTTTAGATTTGAACTACAGTACATATTTCTCAGAATACGTTTTTCTTCTGCACTGAGCCAGAAATGTATTCAAACTGAATTTCATAGTTTAATTCCTACCTATATTCTGAAGGTTTGTTGTTCATATATTATTTGTATGGTTTATAGTACATTTTATTCCTAAAAACATGGTGAACATTTATTCTATTTTCTGATTTATAGAGTGATAAAAAGAAATATACTACATTCCATTTATAAAACCTTTATCTCTAATATATCAACAAAATGAAATATGAATTTCATACCTGGCTTCATTCAGTGTTCAAATTTATGCTCTGTAAATGTATGCAAATTAGTGCATATTTAATTACATAATGGATGATTTGCATATTTAAACATAATATTAAAGAAAAGTTGTAATGTAAAACCACTGTCTTTATGTACTATGATTAATCAACTGGTGAAAATATGGTTAGACTAATAAATATGGTCTATTAGTTCATTTTCACACTCTTCACCTGTAGTGCCTTGCCTCAGCTACAATATTAAATTAAAATGTAATTAAATTAAAAATGTAATTTATGCATTTAGAAGACACTTTTATCCAAAGCGACTTACAGTGCATTCAGACTAACATTTGTAACCAGCAATATTGTATGTGAAACAATCAAAAAACAACCACAAATCTACTAAACCTCTGGATAAGTCTTTTCGATTGTTCCTATAGCTCTCATTTCTCATGTCCTGCAGGCTGAGATTGGTTCCTGAACATCAGAGCTCCTGTGTGGATCATGAGCAGCTGCAGTGGATGTAATATGTGAGACAGTGGCTCTGTCCTAAATTGTCTTCGTATTGGACTACTGTGAGGCATTATGTGTGGGTTCATCAGACCCAAAGGGGTTTAGGACAGTATTTGGGACGAGGCCAGTGACATGCTACAATGGACACAGTGACGGTCAGCAGTGGATGCAAAACACAATGAAAAGAAGCAGCAGAGACAGTAACTCCATCCACATAGTTTTATGCTAAATTTGTCATAATGCATTAAAATTGTCAGAGGGAAACAAATGAATGCAAAAAATGTCAAATTAAAGTAAAATATCCAAAACGTGCATAAATGTAAGTACTTTATAAAAAAAAAAAAAAAAAAGATAAAATAATAGATGTAAATACAAATGGCTAAAAATAAAGTAAATAATACAATTATATTGAAATATAAATTTTTTTATTGATAAACTAGTATGAAAAAAATGGAACTAAAATGCATGAAAAGAATGAATGAGACTAAAAGGTTTGTCTCAATGATTGGTTAATATGAGCTCATACTGTTGCTCTTAGACCTCGGCTGCCATCATGAACTTCAGAGCGTTTTGTCTGTGCACTATAAACTGCAAGTAATTGATTATAGTAAATTTCGCAACAGTTTAATTTGTTTGGTAATTAAGTAATTAATTTGAACTCTTTTACTGTATTCAGATTTTTTTTTTTTTTTTTTTTTTTACATGCATTTAATTCACAATTTGGAAACTAGTGAGTTGAGTGAAAAGGGGGCAGTGTGACGCAGCAGAAGATGCAGTCAGAGAGTGGAACGCAACAAAAACAAGCAACAGTAAAGGGAATGAAATTCAATTAGAAAGCCAAATGCATCAATGGAGGCAATGTAATGCGATGAAATGCAGCAAGTCTGTGGATTCAGTGAAATGCAGTAAAATGCACTGAGTGAGTGAAATACAACAGTTGATGCAATGCAATGCAGTAAGAGAGTGAAATGCATTAGTGGAGCAATGCAGTAAGAGTGTGAAATGCCACAGCTGAGGTGAGGCAATGCAGGCAGTGAGGGAGTGAAATGCATCAGTTGGAGGCAATAAAAAGCAGTGAGAGAAGTCAGATGCTGCAGTCTGCATGTGAGCAGTGATGAGATGGAGCTGTGGAACCGCTGACACATGAGAGACACATTCACTCAACAGCTCTCTCTCTCTACCTCTGAAACACAAAGACAACAGGACAATCTCTCTCTAAAGCGGTCAGTGTTCCCAGAGGACTCTGAGCCCGCGCGGGTCCAGACGCTCAATAAAGCTGTCTGCCAGTGAAGCAGATTGAGTGTGGATCAGGTGGATAAATAAACATACACACACAAACACGCTAACATTAACTTGCTGGCGCCATTTCCACAGCACTACATATGTTGAGTGTGTTAACAAACTATCTAGCTATCAGCTTCTCTAGAAACAGAAATAACATCACAGCTAAATTCAGGAAAGTGTTAAACGGCGCCATCATGAGCCTCAGCGACTGGACGGAGCGCTTCCAGTGAACCTCTAGCCTCAGATCCAGAGCTCTGCATTCACACTGGAAGCAAATGTCCTTGTGAATATTTCATGAAGTAGCAGAAGAGAGATGCTTTGATTTATCCACCCCCCACCCCCCCACACACACACAGGTAACACTCACCTTCAATATCCTACTGAGAGAATGAGCCTGCAAAATTACATATCTGTCCCTGATTAGACACTCTTATAACTGCTATTTAGATGCCAAACAGCAGTAATTGTGTTACTAACAGATGCAGAAAAAATTAATAATTATAACCTTTTATTTAATGGGTTCAGAACAGGATTTAATATAGTTAACTAAAACTAAAACCACAAAAAACAATGTCATCCCCTGAAATAAAATAAACAGACTTAAAAAAAAAAAAGAAGCTATTTAAGCAACATTTCTCATTTTCATATATTTTAATTTGATGTACTTAACTGAAACTGAAAACAAAATTAATAATGAACTATATATTTAGATATTGAGAAAAACAAACTACTAAAATGACTAAAACCTTAAAATGAAAACTGAAAATATAAAAATAAAAACTAATTAAAAAAAAGTATTAAAAATGATAATATCATCTCATGATACTAACATAATGGTTTGGATAGAAGCTTGATGGTTTAATGTTGACAATTGAAGATATAAATAATAGAACTGTAATTTTACATTTATACTGTAATTTTTTACAATATTTGTTTTCATTAAAATTAAGAAATTATTTTCTTGAATACTCAATTTGTATTTTTCAGTGAAACACTACAACAATATTTTGTTTAATATTTTTAGTTCAATTACAAGGTATTCAAATTAAAACTCGGAATTCACATTTTTCCTCAAATTATTCCAAGTTGCAAGGTACAGTAAGACATGCGTAAACTGTTACATAGAATTACACAGAATACACAAGTGTTCATGAAAGAGTGAGTGTGAGTTTCTAGAACATGACACTGATAGCCATGCTGTTAGTCTTAACATCAGCACAGTTGTGATCACCTGCGGCACAATCACAGCTGATATTGATGCTGAACTGTGAGCAAACACCTCATCTCACTCTGTGTTTATGAGCGGCCTGCATGAGGAGATTCCTGCGTCTCAGGGAGATTCACACACACACACACACACACACACACAGCCTGCAGCGGCTCAACCAGCAAGAGCCGAGCAAGTTGCTAACAAATCACCTTTAGCCCAAGCGAGTGTGATGTTGTGTTTGCATGCTCCAGTTATTCACCCTGACAAACACTCACACCATGTATTTTTACATTCTCTCACTGAGCAGCAGAAGACAGCAGCCTCGAGCGAACAGGAAAGAGACGTTCACGGAGGAAATGACAAACTTCACACACTTACACTGATTTTGGTGGCATCCTTTGACTTCTCATTCTGCGGCATCACCTGCAATATAAAAAAACATCATGCATTCATAATCAACATGATTATAGTTAACTAAAAAACAAAACATTCATTCATTAAAAGTGAAAAAAAATCAAAGATAAATAAAAAAAATATTGCCAAATAAGCAAGTTTGCAAAGCAACATTTCGTGTTTTGTTTAGTTGAACTTGAAATACTAAAATGAACAAAAAAAAATTATATAGATAAAAATAAATACAAATCAAAAATGTAATATAATCTATTCAGACATTTAAATAAATATAAAAATAGAACTGAAAAAACAAAAATGACTAAAACTTTCACATTTAGCTGAAAACTAATTATATAAATATAATTTTTTTTATTAAATATGTATATTCAAAAATTATAATAGCATATCGATAAGTCATTCATCAAACAACACATTCAGATCTACATATTCTAATTTACAACTATATATTTAGACTATACATTCAGATTATAATATATATATATATATATATATATATATATATATATATATATAAATAACATGAATACTTATATAATATATATTTAAATAAATAAATCAAAGTAAAAAACATATTGCCAAATAAGCAAGTTTGCAAAGCAACATTTCGTGTTTTGTTTAGTTGAACTTGAAATACTAAAATATTTTTTTATACACTGCACTGTCTCCCTATCAAGCATCGCATAGATTTTAAAATATTGCTTATTACTTATAAAGCCCTGAATGGTTTAGCACCTCAGTATTTGAATGAGCTCCTTTTACATTATAATCCTCTACGTCCGCTACGTTCTGAAAACTCAGGCAATTTGATAATACCTAGAATATCAAAATCAACTGCAGGCTGCAGATCCTTTTCCTATTTGGCGTCTAAACTCTGGAATAACCTACCTAACATTGTTCGGGAGGCAGACACACTCTTGCAGTTTAAATCTAGATTAAAGACCCATCTCTTTAACCTGGCATACACATAACATACTAATATTTTATTATCCAAATCCGTTAAAGGATTTTTAGGCTGCATTAATTAGGTAAACCAGAACCGGCAACACTTCACATAACACCCTATGTACTTGCTACATCATTAGAAGAATGGCATCTACGCTAATATTTGTCTGTTTCTCTCTTGTTTCGAGGTCACCGTAGCCACCAGATCCAGTCTGTGTCCAGATCAGAGGGTCACTGCAGTCACCCGGATCCAGTCTGTATCCAGACCAGATGCTGGATCAGCACCTAGAAAGGACCTCTACATCCCTGAAAGACAGTGGAGACCAGGACAACTAGAGCCCCAGATAAAGATCCCCTGTAAAGACCTTGTCTCAGAGGAGCACCAGGACAAGACCACAGGAAACAGATGATTCTTCTGCACAATCTGACTTTGCTGCAGCCTGGAATTGAACTACTGGTTTCGTCTGGTCAGAGGAGAACTGGCCCCCCAACTGAGCCTGGTTTCTCCCAAGGTTTTTTTCTCCATTCTGTCACCGATGGAGTTTCGGTTCCTTGCCGCTGTCGCCTCTGGCTTGCTTAGTTGGGGACACTTCATCTACAGCGATATCGTTGACTTGATTGCAAATAAATGCACAGACACTATTTAACTGAACAGAGATGACATAACTGAATCCAATGATGAACTGCCTTTAACTCTCATTTTTGCATTATTGACACTGTTTTCCTAATGAATGTTGTTCAGTTGCTTTGACGCAATGTATTTTGTTTAAAGCGCTATATAAATAAAGGTGACATTGACATTGAGATATTAATAATTATATATTAAATATCATTTTTCTCATTTTTATTTTTGAATAATTTAACTGTACATTTGTATGATATACTGTACTTCAACTCTTATCCCTTGATCAATACTACTATAAGTCCTACTACTAATAATAATATATTTTGTTTGTAATATTTATTTTTAAAGTGCCACAACCAAAAACTGAATTGAATATATAAACAAAATAAATTAAATAATGCAATAAACTGAAATATTAAATGTTAAAATAGTTTTCACAAGCTGATTCTTTTAGGTTGTTCATGAAATGTCCTTTGGTTAAAACTCCTCAATGGTAGCTTGTTAAAACGGCTCTATTGACAGCGCTTCAGTGCATGTCTCTTTAAATGATAATGAGCTCTGCTCACCTCACCCCTCCCCTCTCTTCCATTTTTGTGTATTTAGTAGTGCCATCAAACCATCAAAAACAAAAGTAATCCACTGCGTCCTCAGTGGCTCTGATGATGGGAGAAAATGAAGACTCTAGTGTTCACTTTTACATCAAACTACAAAACACCTGCATTGCTTACGAGACATTGCTGTTGCTACAGCTGCTCAAGGGCGGAGAAAACGGCTGAGGGCGGAGATATGCTAATACAGCACAGTCAGTCAGCAGTTGTGGGCGGAGCCTAAGCAGTATGATGAAGAAAATCAAAACGGCTTAATTCAGATTGTTTCGTTTTTTGGGGGGAAGAATATAGAAGCAGATTAGTCTCAAATATAATTCACGCAAAAAACACGATTCACACATGTGTAGACAATTTCACATGCATGAAACCTAATTCACGTACACACAAATATATATTCACAAAAAGCAATTTACAAGCGCAAAATAAAATTATATATTTATAAAATACATTTCACAAATGCAAAAAACTATTTGTAGATATACAACTGTGCACAAAAACCTATGAATGTTTAAAATGTACGAGTGTCTGAATGTACAAATCGTCATTTACTACGAATCCACTCGGATTTGTGTGTGTGTGTTTTTGAGACTTTCCTGGCAGAGCTCTCTTCCCACGTGGGTCTGTCGTACTCTTTAGCCAATCAGATGCGAGCTTACCATTCAACCAATCATATCATAAGCCACTGAGTGCATTCAAGGAGCACGATTCTGCGCACCTTTTGCGCAATATGGATTAATTAGAACGGAAATTAAGCCTTTACATCAGTAATCCAGCATGGCGAATGAAGAACGGGAAGCACGGGTAAGAGTTTAGTTTATTTCATAAAAGTCTGAGTTTACACATTTTATCGTTTAAACATTCAATCAAGACAGTTTTTCTAGTTAGAAAACTAGTTAGAAAAAATACAGTTGTAACAGGACAGTTACAGTAATTATAAATTAAACTGCAATCAGGATAGTAAAAAGAAAGACTTGTAAAGACAAAAGTAACATTTTGAGAGTTGTGAAATTATAATTCTATTTTATACATAATATAAACATTATACATTCACCACTATACTACATTAACAGTGAAAATGTATGACTATGTATGACTAATAGTGACTAATGTTACAGTTAAAAGTGAGTACATGTCTGATTGTCTAAGAGCCACTGTTTTAATTGAGTTTTAAAGGAGGTGAATGAAGGACACTCGCGTATCACAAGGGGCAAGCTATTCCAAAATTTACCACCTATTATTGATAATACATTTTGTCCAAAGGTGGTACGTCTAAATGGTATCATACAGTCCCCTTTTACAGAGGCCGGTGTACTACCTCCACTTGCAAGCCTTTGAAAAAAGGCATGCAGTGGAGGTGGAGCAAGATTATTTAACACCTTATAAACTAAGCAAATGTACTTGAAACGTTTGAAATTGTCAAAGCTTAAAAAAATATGTCTCTCTAGAATATTGCAATGGTGAAATGACAATGCTTTTTTATCAAAAGTTTTAATGGCTTTCTTGAATAGAGATTCAATAGTTTTAAGACTCGATATGCTGGTTAATGACCAATTTATGAAACAATACTCGATATGTGAAAAAATCATAGTATATAAGAACAACTTGGCTGCTTTGGTGTTAAGAAATGGCCTGACTTGTTTAAAATTCTGCAAACTGAATTTAACTTTATTTGCCACCTTTTTTACATGATATTTGAATGTTAAGGTGGAGTCATATATAACTCCTAAATACTTAAATTCATTGACAACATCAAGCTCCTGTCCTCTAAGGAACACATTAGAATGTGACACCTTCATACATTTTTTGGTGAACACCATACAGAACAAATGGTGCCCACGCATTTGAATTGGTGACGGGCCGCGGGTTGAGATGATGCTGCTGCTAGCTCCATGGTCATTTAATAGCCCTAGCATATTGTTTCTTTTACACGGCTGAAAATAACCGTGCTTTCTGTTACTGAGCCTGTGTCTGTCACTCGTCCTCTTAAAAGTGGAAGCTTGTGCATAGCTTTGTTATTGAAACTTTGTTGATGTTCTTTGTCATGACTCTTTATATGGCGATAAAAGACAGCTTTGTTGCGTTTTTTTTTAAGTGGGGATTGGGGGTGCTCCAACCCGGTTGGGACATAGAAGGGGGTGCAAAGGAAAAAAAGTTTGGGAACCGCTGCACTATAACATAACGGTTATGGAAATTAGAACGACAGTACATTTAATTAAATTGCAATGAAGTTACAAACGATCCACATCATTAAAGAGAATAAGCTCCGAAATATATAAAATAAATAAAAACGAGGATCAATCTGAAACTTTTCAAGTGCGACAATAAAATTAGCCTACACACGCTCCACAACATAATTAGGTTGCAAAGAGCATAGGCTCAAACATTAAATGAAAGAGGATGCATCTGGAACTTTTCGAGTGCAGCACAAAAGTCGCTCAGCCTGCAGCGAGAGAGAGATTTCCTCCAGAATTTTTATTTGCTCATTTTCTTTCTCTATTCTCTTCGTCTCTGTTGCCTCCAAATCCTCACTCTATCTTGGCCCCTCTCCTCCTGACTAACAACTTAATCATAAGATGTCCGACTTGACAGTGATTTCAGCCAGTTAAGCATATTTATAATATATATTATGAAATGAATGAAACGAGTTGGCACGCATATTAGCCTGCAGTACATAAAAGAACAGTGCGTTGAAGACAGCATCTGTCTTCTACGTTTCCATCGAAAACTTATAAATTATAGTTCCGATTACAAAGGAAATGTTTACTGTTCATGTTTTTTTATTGTATGGAAAAATCCCATAAAAAAAAAAAAAACAGACCGCCATTACATTTTGCACCACACTTTGGGAATCCCTGAACTAAACGATCATGAAGTCGCTGAAGAATATACTGCTTTAGATATTCCTAAATTATAAGCAGAGAAAGATACATTTCAATGTACAGACAATATATTTACAAATTAAACAACGTTTCTAAATATCTGATATTGTTTATCTTAATCGAACTACATTGCTTCAACATAGTGGTTAACAATGACTAGGCTACATTTTTTAAAATGTATTAAAGTACACACTGACCTAACAGACATCAATTTATAAAACAAGATTATTTAGAATTATAATTTCACAACTCTCAAAATGTTACTTTTGTCTTTACAGGTCTTTCTTTTTACTATCCTTTACTGCTCTGCTCTCGGTTACTGAAGCCCTGCGACTAGCAAGAGCAGCTTCAAAATCCTCTGTACTCATCTTACTGGACCTTTCTGCTGCTTTTGACACTGTTAATCACCAGATTCTCCTGTCCACCCTCAGAAAGATGGGCATCTCTGGAACAGCACTCCTGTGGGTTAAGTCCTACCTCTCTGACAGATCCTTCAGTGTGTCTTGGAGGGGTGATGTTTCAAAGTCACACCACCTTGCTACTGGGGTTCCTCAAGGCTCAGTACTTGGACCACTTCTCTTCTCAATCTACATGACATCATTAGGATCTGTCATTCAGAAGCATGGCTTTTCTTATCACTGCTACGCTGATGACACCCAACTCTACCTCTCATTCCAACCAGATGACCCGACGGTAGCTGCTCGCATTTCAGCCTGTCTGAGGGACATCTCTAGCTGGATGAATTACCATCACCTTCAGCTTAACTTTACGAAGACAGAACTCCTGGTGATTCCAGCTAACCCATTGCTTCATCACAACTTCTCTATACAGCTGGGCTCATCAACCATTACTCCTTCGAGGACAGCTAGAAACCTAGGAGTTGTGATGGATCATCAGTTAAGCTTCACAGACCACATTGCTACAACTACCCGGTCCTGCAGGTTTGCCTTATACAACATTAGGAAGATTAGACCCTTCCTGTCAGAGCAAGCAACCCAACTTCTTGTCCAAGCTCTTGTTCTCTCCAGACTGGACTATTGTAATGCTCTCCTGGCGGGCCTTCCTGCATGTACTGTCAAGCCTCTGCAGTTGATCCAGAATGCAGCAGCGAGGGTTGTCTTCAATGAGCCAAAAAAAGCTCATGTTACTTCTCTCCTCATCAGGTTACACTGGCTACCAGTAGCTGCTCGCATCAAATTCAAGGTACTGATGCTAGCCTACAAGACGACCACTGGCACGGCACCAACTTACCTAAACTCATTGGTTAAATCTTACGTGCCCTCCAGAAGTTTGCGCTCTGCAAGTGATCGACGCCTTGTGGTACCATCCCAAAGAAGTTCAAAATCACTCTCACGGACCTTTTCCTGGACTGTGCCCAGCTGGTGGAATGACCTCCCAATCTCAATTCCTACAGCTGAGTCTTTACTCATTTTCAAGAAACAGCTAAAGACTCATCTTTTTCGCCTGCACTTAACCAACTAACACTAGCACTTTTCCTTTTCTTGTCTTTTAATTTAAAAAAAAAAAAACAAATAAAAAAAAAAAAACTACATATGCGTTCTATACTAGACTAACTGAGACTTGTCATGGCACTTGTATACTGTTGTTGTTCTCTTGTTGACCTGACTGCTTCTATTGTTCTCATTTGTAAGTCGCTTTGGATAAAAGCGTCTGCTAAATGATTAAATGTAAATGTAACTGTCCTGTTACAACTGTATTTTTTCTAACTAGTTTTCTAACTAGAAAAACTGTCTTGATTGAATGTTTAAACGATAAAATGTGTAAACTCAGACTTTTATGAAATAAACTAAACTCTTACCCGTGCTTCCCGTTCTTCATTCGCCATGCTGGATTACTGATGTAAAGGCTTAATTTCCGTTCTAATTAATCCATATTGCGCAAAAGGTGCGCAGAATCGTGCTCCTTGAATGCACTCAGTGGCTTATGATATGATTGGTTGAATGGTAAGCTCGCATCTGATTGGCTAAAGAGTACGACAGACCCACGTGGGAAGAGAGCTCTGCCAGGAAAGTCTCAAAAACACACACACACAAATCCGAGTGGATTCGTAGTAAATGACGATTTGTACATTCAGACACTCGTACATTTTAAACATTCAAAGGTTTTTGTGAACAGTTGTATATCTACAAATTGTTTTTTGCATTTGTGAAATGTATTTTATAAATATATAATTTTATTTTGTGCATGTGAATTGCTTTTTGTGAATATATTTTTTTTTCACATGTCCCTTTTATAGCGAATATTCATGTGTCTAATGCAGTTACCGAAACAAACAGCAGCAGGGTATTCAAACACACACACACACACACTTAAGTCCAGTGTTCTGGAATGAGATGCTGGTTGTGCGTCATGTCATCTTTACTAGCCGCGGCGGATCCTCAAGAGCCCTTCATGAATAAAACATGATGCAAAGGTGAGCAAGAGTTTCTCTATGTTCCTATTTTTCATCCCTTCATCCAATTAAAAATCATCTTGAGTTCACAGCAGGAAGCCCTGCAATCTCTCCCACTCACTTTCTCTCTCTATCTCTCTCTCTGTCTGTCTGTCTCTCTCTCTCTCTCTCTCTCTCTCTCTCCCTCTCTCTCTCTCTCTCTCTCTCTCTCTCTCTCTCTCTCTCTCTCCCCATCTCTCTGGTGTCTGGGGAACCTGCAGCTATTTCTACTGGTTGTGATTAATGTTGTGTGGACTGTTACCTGCTGCAGAGCTGTGTGTCCATTAATACCGCTGTATCCTCACCTCTCTTTCCTCTCCTCACCTCGTGATTGTGTTTCTTCAACTCTGGACACTTTTATGTCCCTGTGGTTTTATTAAAACTAAAATATTTCTATGTTTTTTCGTTAAGTGACGGTTTTGGAAACACTAAACAAGGCCTTCATAATTTATTGTTGCTACTATTTAAATTGTTTGTGTTTATTTATTTTTTTGTCCTAGATCCAAACTTTCAGTCATAAACTATAAAAAAAAAAAGATATATCACAATAATTTTTTTGTTTACTATGCATTATTTCTAATCAAGCTGTGATTTCATCAAATAATACAAAAATGATTACAGTGTTGATTAAAACAATTAAAAATATATTTTTGTCAAATGTTTTACTTGTAATGTCTAATTGTGTATCTTTCTTTACAACAAATAACACCTGCTGTGATATTTTGATAAATAATGCAGACATTTAAAAGTTTTAAGTGTCCAAACTGACTGTATATTTCATCTATAGCTGGGGGCTTCAATTAAAATAGCTTGAGGTCCAGTAATGAACCCTCCTCACCAGCCGAGGTCCGGACACTTATATACTTAAAAACATGAACTGATGGTTTTTGCCAGACCAGACTCTGCAGGATATTAAAGCTCAAATTTAAGACTTTAAGATCTTTTAAGGCTTGCACAAATAAAATTTAAATGACTGTAAAAAGCATATTTTAGAGTTCAGAAACAAGTTTTCACAAACTTCACATTTCCGCCAAAACTTTTTTTTTTTTTTAAGAAAATTTAGTCAAAGGTATCGATTATTACATTAATTTAAAAAATGTATTACCAATCATTATAATAAATAACATATACATATACATATACATTTTACTGTCTTGTCAATTGTTTAGATTTTTATGATGAATTTTCTTCTTGTTGATCCATCACTGGTCTGAACAAAAATCGCAGACAGGATTATTGAAAATGCACATTCATTAACTGCCAGCAGGTGGCGCTTCAGGAACAGCAGAAATATAGTGCTTTCCCCGGTTTAACACCTCCTGAAATCATAAGACTTTATTGTACCATATAAGACTTTTTATGGCCTTAAATTTGATACAGTTAAATCTTCTGTCTGCGTGCCGCTTCTCTGCTCTCTTCTGAATGTAGCAACAGTTAACTGTAGTAGTAACCTGTGGCACTGTAGGACCTAAACGGCTCTACTGAGCTGATCTTAATGTGCCTGATATAAATTTTATTTTATTAGAAAATAGCGTTTGGCATTTATTTCATTGTGTCAAAAGGCTTCACAGCCCGTAAATTGCACCAGAGTCCGGGACCCCTGATCTATAGAAATGTACTGAATTTCTCAGAATGCCCTTTTATCGGTCTGTGTTCATGCAGGTGATGTTGTGCAGCTGAAACCTTTGATTGACAGTTGGATATTTGTTTATATATGTGCTGAACCCTCTCTATCTCTCGCTCTCACAGTCTCTTAAAATAGGACTCTGTGTTTGACTGCCACGAGTGCAGACAGGAAGAGGAAATGGTCACATAATTGCAGGCGGGTGACAGCGGGCTGCTGCCGATCATGTTGTTCTGTGTATTTTTAGTTATAATAATTACTGGCGATATTTGCGCAGGTTAAGGGCTGATCTCAAGAGGACGGTGCTGACAGAATGCTGGGATTATCATCTAACAAACATTATGTTTTCAGGATCAGATTTGATCCTCCACACACTGACACTGAACCCTCAACCTACAGCTAACAGCTGAGAAATCATATGTGCATGTTAATAGTGTTATTACTGCAACCAGAGAGGGCAAAAGTACACATATCTTTACTCAAGTAGAAGTACAGATACTCATGTTTAAAAATACTCTGCTAAAAGATGAAGTACTGACTACACTTTTTTACTCAAGTTAAAGTATAGAAGAATGGGCTATGACGTGTACTTAAGTAAAAAGTAGCAATTACAATTAACTGTTTAGTGTCACGCGGGAAATAGGACCTCACGTCATGTAAATACCTTAATACAAAAGAAGAACTTACATTTCAATTGTTAGTTAATGAATTTATCGAAGCTGAACAACCACCATGTAGAACAATAACAACACCATAAAAATATCTTTATAGAAAAATCATAATATTGAACGTTATTGCATTATCATGAGTCATATTTTTCCCTTATAGCATAAGTATAGTGAACATAGTTTTTAAGTGGATTGATTACCATTTCTATAACCGTAGTTTTACTACAAATTCCATAATTAAACTATGGTTAGACTAGAAAACGCATAATTTGTTGTTACCTTGGGGATCATGGTTTTTGGTTTTATTTGTAGTAAAAGCATGGTTAATTTTCATCACTGGTCTGAACAAAAAACGCAGATGGTCTAATTGAAAATGCACATTTATTCACCGCCAGCAGGAGGCGCTTCAGGAACAGCAGAACTATAGTGGTACCATATTTACCCCATATTTAAAAAAGTGAACAAAGACAAAACTACAGTAGCCTATTACAGATGAAACTGACCTGCACTTGAAGTCCTGAACAGATCAGCAGTTTTGCCTCTATGGTCTCGCACTAATTACTCTGACTAAAATCTTGCACAAGCTTAATCGGAGCATTGGCAGTCAAGACTAACCGATTCATGATTTATTAGAGATTTATTATGGTGAAAGTATAAAGTTAATTGGATAGTGAAGTAAAGCACCCGTTTGTTTCAAGTTCTGGCTGGGGTTCCTCCTTCATGTGCATCTGTGGTATTTATACACCTTTTTTCTGGTCCAGCAGGTGCAAACGTTCCTCTGATCATTTAGCAAACCACTGCTCCTCATCTCAACCACACAAACATTATTTGAGAATCACTTATGTCTGGAGCACAAATGCTGCATTATGGGTAATTCCAGCCTGTACCTGATTGGTGCTCCACGTCTGCTTGTCGGTCCATTCTTTGTGGTTCCTGATGTACCACCATTGAATCTCCAGCGAGTAGGAGGGTGATCCAGCGCCTCTGAAGGAACAGGCCATCTCCACGTCCTGACCGCTCTGTGCCGTGATGTCATGAGGGACCTCAGTGAACACCGCTGTGAAACAACAAACACAGATTAGTTTACCATGAGAGTTAACCACTGCTTTCAAATAAGGTCCTTACAATCCTACTGCCAACCCGTGACAGGCTGTTTAAAACAAAAACTTAGTTTAGTCTTTAAACTCATCATTAATTTAACCAAAGATACAGTGTATTTAAGA
>NC_081800.1:25249218-25284218 GCF_963082965.1 Carassius carassius
CTGAAAAAAACAACTGCTCCCAAATCTAACAAAGGCACAACTAATCATAAAATCTCATCGACCAGGTTGGATGCAATCATCATGCACAACCATATTCGTTTACATGCTTGATTATGAACCAATATAATACAACATGCAATGCATGTTCTTTTCCGACTCATCACTTGTGGAAATATGGGAATGTTCACTTTTCATTTTAGTAATTTAATATTAATCACAAGCATTATGTAAATCATTATATACATACAGTAACACTACAAATTAGGAGTTTACTGAAGTAAACATTATAGTTAATAGTTAATATTGAGAATTGTGTGTGTGTGTGTGTGTATTAGAGGGTGACACCGGAGTGGATTTTCAAATCTGTCCCGTCCCAATCCTGTGATTAATAGTGATTTTGTTCCCAATCCCACGGGATTCACAGGAATAAATTACATTTATATATATATACATATATATATATGTGTGTGTATTAGAGGTTGCTGCAATATGTTCAAATATATGTTCAAATAAAGAACTTTTTTTACTGTACTAATTTCACAATATTACTGCTTTTTTGTTTTATTGCAGAGAATTCTTCTTTCAGAAACATTAAAAAATCATTAGTAATATTCTTTTTAAATTATTATCTTAATTCTTTATATATATATATATATATATATATATATATATCTTAATTATTACAATTTTTGACCAGTAGTGTACTGTATATTATTTTATTTTTGTTATTATTGAATGCATTTTAAAAGTGTATTTTGTCTTTCTCCACATATTGTTCCGATTGTTTTAAAGTATTAAAAAAATCTGCCAGTCTTTTAAGTCAATCTATAAAAACAAGTCCTATGTTGAATTAATTCTCTGAAAAATATTATTTTAGGGATTTTAATATAAGCTAACAAAAGTCAAACATGTCAAAGAAAAAAGACTAATAATTAACTAAAAACTTAAACCATTTTTTGCAGATCTTTGCAAATACAAGCACTTCTGAGGAGAGTTCACGGCATCAAAGAAATTATAAATCATCAAGTATTTAAAAGTTTGAGACCCTTGAGCACACTGCATACAGTAACAATGTCTGCATCTTTGCCAGATGAAATCTGATCTGTTTGTTCAATATCTAGTGTACACTACATCGGTTCCTATAGTAATGATGTAACATAAGCATGATGCCAGGAGACTTTCTCATGCATCAACGGAGAGCAGCTGTCAAATCTGGGAAGAGAGGATGGAAACTGGGCTTGCTGCCTCTGCTCATGTGTCTCATGACATCTCACTGTCACGCAGGAGAAATCATGAGCGTCAGCTGCTAGACTGCTTTACACATTCAGCCATAGGATGCACCCAAAACCACTCGCTCATTCAGTCGTTCAGTGTTTACTACAATGCAAATGCCAGAAAGTCGTAACCCTAAGGGGGAAAAATAAGTGATCTAACATTTGATCCATAGGGTTTGTTAAAAATAAAACTCAATGTACATTGGTAAAAACATTATATATTAAATATTAGAACATATACATATGCACACACACACATATACATTTTTTATTATAGACGTATATATATATAAGATATATAATATATATAAAATATTTAATATATAATATCAAACATTTTATATATATATATATATATATATATATATATATATATATATATATGTATGTATATATACACAACATTTAATTATATTTTTAATTTTATAAATATTATAGATCTATAACATATAGATAAACAATATAATATACAAAATATATAAAAATGTATACGACCTAACTTTTATTCTTTATATATATATATATATATATATATATATATATATATATATATATATATATATATATGAATATATATAAATTATCAAATGTTAAAATATTATATAGAAATAAGTTTTTATAATAGCAATTTGCATATACTCCAGAATGTTATGAAGAGTGATCAGATGAATTGCATAGTCCTTCATTGCCATGAAAATTGACTTAATCCCAAAAAAACCTTTCCACTGCATTTCATTGCTGTCATTAAAGGACCTGCTGAGATCATTTCAGTAATCGTCTTGTTAACTCAGGTGAGAATGTTGACGAGCACAAGGCTGGAGATCATTATGTCAGGCTGATTGGGTTAGAATGGCAGACTTGACATGTTAAAAGGAGGGTGATGCTTCAAATCATTCTTCTTCCATTGTTAACCATCGTGACCTGCAAAGAAACGCGTGCAGCCATCATTGCGTTGCATAAAAATGGCTTCACAGGCAAGGATATTGTGGCTACTAAGATTGCACCTAAATCAACAATTTATAGGATCATCAAGAACTTCAAGGAAAGAGGTTCAATTCTTGTAAAGAAGGCTTCAGGGTGTCCAAGAAAGTCCAGCAAGCGCCAGGATGGTCTCCTAAAGAGGATTCAGCTGCGGGATCGGAGTGCCACCAGTGCAGAGCTTGCTCAGGAATGGCAGCAGGCAGGTGTGAGCGCATCTGCACGCACAGTGAGGACAAGACTTCTGGAAGATGGCCTGGTGTCAAGAAGGGCAGCAAAGAAGCCACTTCTCTCCAAAAAAACATCAGGGACAGATTGATCTTCTGCAGAAAGTATAGTGAATGGACTGCTGAGGACTGGGGCAAAGTCATATTCTCCGATGAAGCCCCTTTCCGATTGTTTGGGGCATCTGGAAAAAGGCTTGTCTGGAGAAGAAAAGGTGAGCGCTACCATCAGTCCTGTGTCATGCCAACAGTAAAGCATCCTGACACCATTCATGTGTGGGGTTGCTTCTCATCCAAGGGAGTGGGCTCACTCACAATTCTGCCCAAAAACACAGCCATGAATAAAGAATGGTACCAAAGCATCCTCCAACAGCAACTTCTTCCAACAATCCAACAACAGTTTGGTGAAGAACAATGCATTTTCAGCACGATGGAGCACCGTGCCATAAGGCAAAAGTGATAACTAAGTGGCTCGGGAACCAGAATGTTGAAATTTTGGGTCCATGGCCGGGGAACTCCCCAGATCTTAATCCCATTGAGAACTTGTGGTCAATCCTCAAGAGGCGGGTGGACAAACAAAAACCCACTAATTCTGACAAACTCCAAGAAGTGATTATGAAAGAATGGGTTGCTATCAGTCAGGATTTGGCCCAGAAGTTGATTGAGAGCATGCCCAGTCGAATTGCAGAGGTCCTGAAAAAGAAGGGCCAACACTGCAAATACTGACTCTTTGCATAAATGTCATGTAATTGTCGATAAAAGCCTTTGAAACGTATGAAGTGCTTGTAATTATTTTTCAGTACATCACAGAAACAACTGAAACAAAGATCTAAAAGAAGTTTAGCAACAAACTTTTTGAAAACTAATATTTATGTCATTCTCAAAACTTTTGGCCATGACTGTATATATATTTATACACAAAATCAAATAATATTTATTATTATATTATATATATAATTGTTAAATATTTCAATTATAAATGTATACAAAAATTATTATTTATATATTAGTGATGTGCGGACCGTCTCATAACCCGCGGGTAACCTGCGGGTCAGGTTGCGGCGGGTTAAGAAATTGCCACTTTATTGCGGGTTGGGGCGGGTCACTAAATATGGTGCGTGGAATTTAGTGGTGGAAATTTTGATTATTTCAAGAGATTCGTAGATTTTCAGTTCGTTCACCAAAATGATTCGTTCAGATTCGTTCACTGATTTGTTCAGTGACAATTTCTTCATATTATTCACAAATACGCCACAGCAGGTGGCGAAAAAGAGTGTCTTATGTGTTATGGCTTAAGTCAACGAACATATTCAATTCAATTCAATTCAATTCAATTCAAGTTTATTTGTATAGCGCTTTTTACAATACAAATCGTTACAAAGCAACTTTACAGAAAATTATGTTTCTACAATATTTAGTAGTAGCTAGTAGTTTGTGCACGTTTGACAGGATTTTAGAAAAATAAAAATAATAATAATAATACAAGACGTAGTCAGCTAGATGATGAACTATCAATATTATTAATTAATAGTAATTATATGATGCGGTCACACATGTAGCAATAATTGTTAGTTCTGTTTGTTGATTCAAGGTTAGGATCATCTGGGGTCCTCTGAGGGTCAGCATCATCTCTTCTCAGGTGTTCTGGATCCAGACTGGAGCTTGTGTAAATCCTAGTTACCACGGGATGTAAATCCCGTGGCAAAACATAGAAACAAAATAGAGACATCATTAGCATAGCTGCTGATCCAACAAAGTAAAATTAGTTTAACCCAAGCTAAAGAATAAAAATGCAGATGCAACTACACTCACAATTTAAGAGATACATTATTCGAATGCTTGGCGAAAGAGATGCGTTTTTAATCTAGATTTAAACAGAGAGAGTGTGTCTGAACCCCGAACATTATCAGGAAGGCTATTCCAGAGTTTGGGAGCCAAATGTGAAAAAGCTCTACCTCCTTTAGTGGACTTTGCTATCCTAGGAACTACCAAAAGTCCAGCGTTTTGTGACCTTAGGGTGCGTGATGGGTTGTAGCGTGGTAGAAGGCTAGTTAGGTATGCAGGAGCTAAACCATTTAGGGCCTTATAGGTAAGTAATGATAATTTGTAACAGATACGGAACTTAATAGGTAGCCAGTGCAGAGACTGTAAAATTGGGGTAATATGATCATATTTTCTTGACCTGGTAAGGACTCTAGCTGCTGCATTATGGACTACCTGTAGCTTGTTTATTGACGAAGCAGGACAACCACCTAGAAGTGCATTACAATAGTCCAGTCTAGAGGTCATGAATGCATGAACTAGCTTTTCTGCATCAGAAACAGATAACATGTTTCGTAGCTTGGCAATGTTTCTAAGATGGAAGAATGCAGTTTTTTTAACATTGGAAATATGATTTTCAAAAGACAAATTGCTGTCTAATATAACACCCAGATTTCTGACTGTAGAGGAAGTAACAGTACATCCGTCTAGTTGCAGATTGTAATCTACAAGATTCTGTGTGGTGTTTTTTGGTCCAATAATTAATATCTCTGTCTTATCCGAATTTAATTGGAGAAAATTATTTGTCATCCAATCTTTTACATTTTTAACACACTCTGTTAGCTTAGATAATTGGGAAGTTTCATCTGGTCTCGTTGAAATATATAGCTGAGTATCATCAGCATAACAGTGGAAGCTTATTCCGTATTTTCTAATAATATTACCAAGGGGCAACATGTATATTGAAAATAGAAGGGGACCTAGGACGGATCCTTGTGGCACTCCATATTTTACTGATGATAAATGAGATGACACCCCATTTAAGTAAACAAAATGGTAGCGATCGGACAGGTAGGATCTAAACCATCTTAGAGCCTGCCCTTGAATACCTGTATAGTTTTGTAATCGATCTATGAGTATGTCATGATCTATGGTGTCGAACGCAGCACTAAGATCAAGTAAGACTAGAAATGAGATGCAGCCTTGATCTGACGCAAGAAGCAGGTCATTTGTAATTTTAACAAGTGCAGTTTCTGTGCTATGGTGGGGCCTAAAACCTGGCTGAAATTCTTCATACAGATCATTTTTATGCAGGAAGATGCTCAATTGAGCAGACACAACTTTTTCTAAAATTTTAGACATAAATGGAAGATTTGAAATAGGCCTATAATTTGCCAGTACACTAGGATCTAGTTTTGGTTTCTTAATAAGAGGCTTGATAACCGCCAGCTTGAATGGTTTTGGGACGTGACCTAAAGATAACGACGAGTTAATGATATTGAGAAGCGGTTCTTCGGCTACAGGTAACAGCTCTTTTAGTAATTTAGTGGGTACAGGATCTAATAAACATGTTGTTGGTTTAGATACAGTGATAAGTTTATTTAGCTCTTCCTGTCCTATATTTGTAAAGCACTGCAGTTTATCTTTGGGTGCGATGGATGAAACTGAAGTGTTAGACGCTGTAGAATCTACATTCGCTATTGTATTTCTAATGTTATCTATTTTATCAGTGAAGAAATTCATAAAGTCATTACTATTTAACGTTGGTGGAATATTTGAATCAGGTGGCGTCTGGTAATTTGTTAATTTAGCCACTGTGCTAAATAAAAACCTTGGATTGTTTTGGTTATTTTCAATGAGTTTGTGGATATGCTCTGCCCTAGCAGTTTTTAGAGCCTGTCTATAGCTGGACATACTGTTTTTCCATGCAATTTTAAAAACTTCCAAGTTAGTTTTTCTCCATTTGCGTTCAAGACTACGAGTTACTTTCTTGAGAGAGTGAGTATTACTGTTATACCATGGCACAGTACGTTTTTCTCTAACCTTTTTCAATTTGATGGGGGCAACAGCTTCTAATGTATTAGAGAAAATAGTGCCCATGTTGTCAGTAATTTCGTCTAATTCATGTGTATTTTTGGGTACAAATAGCAGTTGAGATAGATCAGGCAGGTTATTTGCGAATCTGTCTTTGGTGGCTGGAACAATAGTTCTGCCCAGACGGTAACGCTGAGACATATAGTTAATATCAGTTATACGCAGCATGCACAATACAAGGAAATGGTCTGTAATATCATCACATTGGGGTACAATATCTATAGCAGTAAGATCGATTCCATGCGATATAATTAGATCTAGTGTATGATTAAAACGATGAGTGGGCCCGGTGACATTTTGCTTGACTCCAAAGGAGTTTATTAGGTCAGTAAACGCAAGTCCTAATGTATCATTTGCATTATCAACGTGAATATTAAAATCTCCCATGATTAGCGCCTTATCAACTGTAACTAGAAGGTCTGAGAGGAAATCTGCAAATTCTTTTAGGAATTCTGTATACGGCCCTGGTGGTCTATACACAGTAGCCAGAGCAAGAGATACATTAGATTTCTTTTGCATGTCTGACAGTGTAACATTTAGCAGAAGTATTTCAAAAGAGTTAAACCTGTATCCTGTTTTCTGGGTAACATTGAGAATATCACTATATATTGTTGCAACACCTCCTCCACGACCAGTCTGACGGGGCTCATGCTTATAACAGTAGTTTGGTGGAGTAGACTCATTTAGACCAAAATAATATTCACTTGTGACAAAAACTGATTTGGCTTTATTAAAGTGTGTGCATGAACGCATTAAATAAATAGTCTAAATAAGTTGTTCAGATGAACAAAGCGCAAGGTTTTCTTGCATAATTGAACATTTTAATTGTTTGGTCAGACTGTTCATATATAATATATTCACATTAATAAATCGTGGATTAAACGTGGAGTTATGTTCTGTATGCTAAATATGAAAACAAGTGTATGTGCAACTGCGCTTTGTATCTGCTGATTGCTGATCGAGATTTACATGCTTGGCCGACTGACCCTGTATACTCTCATTCATTTCATTCACGAACAAGCTATGTATCAGTTCATTCAACTCGTTCACAAACGGGAATATCGTATTTGTTCACTACATTCAACAAATCACATGCTCCGTCACATCTTAAGTAACTCTTTGACAGGATGAAACAGTTCTCAGAGCTGTTCACGAGCTGCGCATGCGCTGCTAATAACGCCAAGCTCGCGCACTGCTGTGGTGGGAGGAACTTCAGGGAATGAGAGAGTCAGTGGATTACATGAACGAGACCGATTCGTTCACCTAAAATATTCGTTCACGAACGAACCATCACCAGTGTAATACCCTATAGCCTATATTAAATATTTGGAATATTTTCATATTTTATTGGGTTCTTTGACAAGGTTACATTACGAATGTCTAAGTAGCAACGTAACTTCCGTGATGTCCCCGATGCGCGGAGCGGGTCGGGGCAAGTCAAGAAATTTTACTTTATTTGCAGGGAGGGCCGAATAATTTCAGAAAAGCGGGACGTTATATATATAATATAAAATATATATATAAAAAATTATATATATATATATATATATATATATATATATATATATATATATATATATATATATATATATATATATATATATATATATATATATGTGTGTGTGTGTGTGTGTGTATATATATGTATATATATATATTAGTGCTGTCAACGTTTGTCTGGTTTAACGTGTCAAAATATTTAACGCAATTAACGCAGCATCCGTATTTTCTGCCATCCGTTGGCTAGCTTTACATTATATGATCACGCTCTTATTCATTTAAATGCTTTTAAACATTTCAAGCACGGCAAGACAAAAGAGAATGCACTGTCTGTGAATGCCCTTATGTGACACATACACACACACACACACACACAATGCATAGACAGGGCGCCAGAATCCAGTTCTCTTAAGCGCTTGAACTAACAATAAACATCCCAAAGTGCCAGTTTTGTCGATTATCCTCATAAGAGCAATCTTAAATGATTTATATAAAGTCTAAAATGAACAAAAAGAGTTGTGAGAGAATGAGGCGAGATCCATAGACAGTATATTAACGGTGAGATCCGCGTGTCTGTCTGCTCTTAAAGGTACAGCAGCCAATAAAGCTTCCTGTCAGTAAAGTTAAAGAACAAAGGGAACAGAGAAAATGACTCGCTGCTCTTGACTAAATAACTTTTGTAGCTTTAATAAGGATTAACTATTTAATTTATAGTTTATGCAGTGCAGACTGCATATAACTTTGATAACTTTATTAAATTTCTGTATATTTCCTAACTGTTAAGACAGGAAGGGCAGGAGTAAACATGACATTTATTATGGGTTTATGTTAGCATTGTTTTAAGTTTACTTAAATTAAAAACTGTTATATTTTTGAAGCCTAATAATAAATGTAAAAAAAAAAAAAATCAGTAGCTGTATTAATATCAGTAATACTGGCCTTCATTCATAAAAAGATGCCATTTAAACAAGTATTTAAAATATACTGTCTTTATGTTGTTTCTGTCACGTCTGGTGATACAAGAAACACGGAGAGATCCAAGTGCAGGTATGTGACTTTATTAAAGGGCAAATCCAAAGGGTAAACAGTCCAGGCATTAGTCGAAACCAAAAACATCCATCCAAACATAAACCAAACAAGAAGACAAGGCAAGGGCAAGAACTGACGGACATGAATTAACATTAACATTAAACAAGGACTCCGTAACACAGACTCAGACAGACCGGGTATAAATACACAGAAGGATAAAGGGGAAACAGGAGACAGGTGGGGAACAATCAATTAACTAAACAAGGAGGAAGGTGACCAAATAAGGGAACAGGAAGTGATAAGGTGACAGACACCGTGAGAAAGGAGGACATCTAGTGGAAACCCAGGGACACAACCCAGACACTGTGACAGAACCCCCCCTCTACGGAGCGGCTCCCAGACGCTCCATGACAGACACAAAACAGACCAGGAGGGAGGCGGACAGGTGGAGGCTCAGGGGGAGGGACGGAGGGCCAGAAAAGAAAAACATGGGGAACAGGCACCAGAATGTAACACAACACAGAAAGACCAGGAGGGAGGAGGTTCAGGGGGAGGGACGGAGGGCCAGACTAACAGAAAGGGACAGGGACAGACATTAACACAAAAACAAAAGGAAAAAACAACATGAAGCCCCCCAGGGCGGAGCAGAAGACCACCACACCTTTGTGGTCAAGGCCAGAGTCCTCCAGGGCGGAGCGGAAGACCACCACAACCGTGTAGTCAGGGCAAGCGCCCCCCAGGGCGGAGCAGAAGTCCACCATGTCCGTGTGGTCAGAGCGGAAGCCCCCCAGGGCGGAGCAGATGACCACCACGTCCTCGTGGTCGACATCGGAGTCCCCCAGGACGGAGCAGATGACCCCCACGCCCCTGTGGTCGATGCCGGAGTCCAACAGGGCGGAGTAGAAGGCCACCCAGTGACTTGACCTGACTCTGAAAGGTCCACGATGACTAGCCTTGTCTCTGGAAAGTCCATGGTACCTAGCCCTGGCTTTGGAAGGTCATCAGTGACTAGTCCTGACTCTGGAGGGTCATCGGTGACTAGCCCTAACTCTGGAAGGTCAACGGTGACTAACCCTGAATCTGGAGGGTCCACAAGCACCTGACTAGCCTCTGGAAGGTCAACCGGAACCTCACTCAACTCTGAAAATTCAACAGTCACCTGACTCGACTCTGGAAGGTCAACAGGAACTTGACTCGACTCTGGAGAGTCAATGGGCACCTGACTTGGCTTAGGACTGCCTGTGGAGACGTGAGATGCCTCGGCTTCAGGCACCGCCTCTGGAACGGCCTCGGGCACTGCCTCGGTAACGGCCTCGGGAGCGGTCTCGGGCACCGCATCGGGAGCGGCCTCGGGCACCGCCTCGGCCTCCGGAACAGCATCGGCCACCGCCTCGGCCTCCGGAACAGCATCGGGCACCGCCTCGGCCTCCGGAAGAGCATCGGTCAACGCCTCGGCCTCCGGAAGAGCATCGGGCACCGCCTCGGCCTCCGGAAGAGCATCGGGCACCGCCTCGGCCTCCGGAAGAGCATCGGGCACCGCCTCGGCCTCCGGAACAGCCTCGGGCACCGTCTCGGGAATGTCCTCCTGGACGGCTGCGGTCCGCTCTGGAACATTCTCCGGGCTTTGAGGAACGGTAGACGCCTGTCTCCTCCTCCGCCCTCTATGATGGCGAGTCAGTGGCACCTTGTCTGGAGACTCAGGCGTTGAGTCGGCCATCTTGTGCTGTGGCGCTGGGCTGGCGGCCATCTTGTGCTGTGGCTCTAAGCTGGCGGCCATCTTGTGCTGTGGCGCTGGGCTGGCGGCCATCTTGGGCCATGAATCTGGGTTGGTGACAGGCTTGGGCATTGGCGCTGGGTTAGCGGCCATCTTGGCAGAAGAGACAGGAGTGGCTGGGGCATCCCACGGAAGCCTATGCTGCAAGAAGTACACGAATTCCCAGAATTCCAGTGTCTCTAAATGCCCCATCTCCTCCTGAGAAACTGGATCATCCAGCCCGCTGTTGAAATAATCCTTCAGGGCCGCATCGTTGTATCCCATACCCTCGGCCAGGGACCAGAACACCTGTGCCAGGGCACCCACCTCATTGCCCTCTTGGCGGAGGGCGATCAGCCGGAGATACTTAGCTTTCCGCAACCGCCATTTTGGCTGGGGAACGTGAAAAAGACATACCGCTGGATCTCAGTGTGACGGAGTCGTTCTGTCACGTCTGGTGATATAAGAAACACGGAGAGATCCAAGTGCAGGTATGTGACTTTGTTAAAGGGCAAATCCAAAGGGTAAACAGTCCAGGCATTAGTCGAAACCAAAAACATCCATCCAAACATAAACCAAACAAGAAGACAAGGCAAGGGCAAGAACTGACGGACATGAATTAACATTAACATTAAACAAGGACTCCGTAACACAGACTCAGACAGACCGGGTATAAATACACAGAAGGATAAAGGGGAAACAGGAGACAGGTGGGGAACAATCAATTAACTAAACAAGGAGGAAGGTGACCAAATAAGGGAACAGGAAGTGATAAGGTGATAAAAATAATTATTAAATATTAAACATTGTACAAAATGTTGAAACCATATTAATATAATTATCATTATTATAACTATTATTATTATTACTATTTGTATTATTTTAGAACTAAAATTACCAAATGGATTTGAAGAGGAGCCGCCTCTGGTTTCCTACATATGCCTGCTAATAGTGTAAAACTAACCTCAAGAAGGAGGTTGATGAGAAATCATCTCAATCTGAGAAAACACTCATTCACTGGCCTACCAAACAGAAAGTCTGATGTCTCGGGACATTTTTCTTCCTGAAAGCTCTGCAGGGGTGCGAACGCAAGCGTGCGAGATCCCTCCTCAGACCTCTTCAAAGCCTGGACAAACAGACTGAGTCCTGCTGGCAGACGAGTTACATCACGGCGTGACACTGCGAGAGAAAAGTGGAGCCATCGGCAAGTCAAACAATCTATACGGAGACCGACTGAGAGATTTCTGCTGCGGCCCGAACAGCACATTAACACGCACTTAATTAGTTTATCTGCTGATTAGTTTCGCATTTGAGCTGCAGATTTCATGTAGTTCTAGAAAAGCGCTTCATTAAACAATCTCATGTTTAGACTTCAGATCACGCAGTCAACTTTGTTTGACGTTTCTTGGGCGGGTCAGCGCACGATTGAAGATGAAAGAAAATATATCAAATGTCATATACAGGTGCTGGTCATATAATTAGAATATCTTCAAAAAGTTGATTTATTTCACTAATTCCATTCAAAAAGTGAAATTTGTATATTATATTAATTCATTACACACTGATATATTTCTGATACTGATACTAATACTGATACTGATATATGATACTGATATATTTCAAATGTTTATTTCTTTTAATTTTGATGTTTATAACTGACAACTAAGGAAAATCCCAAATTCAGTATCTCAGAAAATTAGAATATTGTGAAAAGGTTCAATATTGAAGACACCTGGTGCCATACTCTAATCAGCTAATTAACTCAAAAAACCTGCAAAGGCCTTTAAATGGTCTCTCAGTCTAGTTCTGTAGGCTACACAATCATGGGGAAGACTGCTGGCTGGACAGTTGTCCAAAAGAAGACCATTGACACCTTGCACAAGGAGGGCAAGACACAAAAGGTCATTGCAAAAGAGACTGGCTGTTCACAGAGCTCTGTGTCCAAGCACATTAATAGAGAGGCGAAGGGAAGGAAAAGACGTGACAGAAAAAAGTGTACAAGCAATAGGGATAACCGCACCCTGGAGAGGATTGTGAAACAAAACCCATTCAAAAATGTGGGGGAGATTCACAAAGAGTGGACTGCAGCTGGAGTCAGTGCTTCAAGAACCACTACACACAGACGTATGCAACACATGGGTTTCAGCTCTCGGGTGCCATGTCATCTGCTGGTGTTGGTCCACTGTGTTTTCTGAGGTCCAAGGTCAACGCAGCCATATACCAAGAAGTTTTAAAACACTTCATGCTTCCTGCGGCTGACCAACTTTATGGAGATGCAGATTTCTTTTTCCAACAGGACTTGGCACCTGCACACAGTGCCAAAGCTACCAGTACCTGGTTTAAGGACCATGGTATCCCTGTTCTTAATTGGCCAGCAAACTTGCCTGACCTTAACCCCTTAGAAAATCTACGGGGCATTGTGAAGAGGAAGATGCGATATCCCAGACCCAAGAATGCAGAAGAGCTGAAGGCCACTATCAGAGCAACCTGTGCTCTCATAACACCTGTGCAGTGCCACAGACTGATCGACTCCATGCCACGCCGCATTGCTGCAGTAATTCAGGAAAAGGAGCCCCAATGAAGTATTGAGTGCTGTACATGCTCATACTTTTCATTAGAGCCCGACCGATATGGATTTTTGGGGGCCGATGCTGATAACGATATTAACTCAAAAAAGAGACGATTTATAAGCCGATATTTTGATTTTAAAAATAATCTGGATATTAGACCCATTTCCTATAAACTGCACTTACACAACATTCAATAGCAAAATATCTGCCTGTTCTATGTATGTGGGCTGTATAAACCATTTTCCAGAATGGACTATGTTAAAAAAAAAGCCTTAGATTACAGTCTCAATGACTAAACAATTGCACATAAAAAGTATATATTTTTTTAATGATCAAAAAACAGTCTGGTTTTAAACATTTAACACTTTTACTTTCTTCCAGTTGAAGCGGGTTTTAACAGTCTGTGTGTGTACTGTAAATAAATTATAATACTAAAGTTAAAGTATTTGCAGAAGTAGTCCCACACTTTGCTGCTATAGCATTCACCTTTTTCAGCCATCTGTAGGCAGAAAGAGAGACAGAGAAAGAATAAGCATGTGTATTAATAATATCACCATGTATCATTACTCATGTCATCATTAGAATTATAATAATATTAAACTGGGATCTCCTACATAGGCAAAAATGAGAAATATATATATTTTTTTATTTGACAAGCAATAGGTTTTTCATGTTCATACTTTTCAGTTGGCCAAGATTTCTAAAAATCCTTTCTTTGTATTGGTCTTAAGTAATATTCTAATTTCCTGAGATACTGAATTTGGGATTTTCCTTAGTTGTCACTTATAATCATCAGAATTAAAAAAAAAAAACATTTGAAATATATCAGTCTGTGTGTAAGGAATGAATATAATATACACGTTTCACTTTTTGTATGAAATTAGTGAAATAAATCAACTTTTTGATGATATTCTAATTATATGACCAGTACCTGTACGTGATTCTTTACGCCGGTGTGTCAAACGTGAAACTAAGATTATCACTTTAAAGCAAACAGGCTGTTTAATCTGCAACACTTACCCTCACATATGAGCTCTAGAGGCAGTCAAGTGCTTCCGTTGCCTGGAAACCAGAGGAGGCTCCTCACTTATAATCACTTCTTGAGAGCAGGAAAAAAAATGCGGGCGTGAGCAGAACAACTGTGAGGAGTACTACATTCACCAATGCCCAAATAATTGATGCCTCAGCTGGACAAGCCTTCATGCAAACAGCTCAATCAGTCCAGTCCGACTGAGTTCGAGCCGATTTAATCTAAAGGGAAAAAAAAAACCCAACCCCAGTTTGAAAACCCCAGCCAGTGTTCGCTCTAGTAGGTGGATCAGCAACACGTCTCATGACAAAGTAACATACTATATAGTGTTATATACCGTTGCATATGAAGTGTTTCAAAGCTCATGGCTGAGTTTGTAATAGCATGCTAGAATACTATTCTTAATAGTTCTGCTATATATTTATTTATAAAGAAATAGTACAAATAGCATGTTAAGTGTGATGAAATTACACATGTGTACTAACAGCATACTCTATACTGCAAGTAATTGTTTAAGTGTGTAATAATATATAAAAATAGTATTTATGCTGATTAGATTAATATTAATAATTCAAAAAAATTATTATTAATAATTATATATAAAATGTAATTCTATAATGTAATATTAATAATAAAATATTATTTGTACAGATTTTAAACCATGTATAATTCTGGTTTATCGGAATTAAGAGCAAAGGTCTGTTTAAATGCCAACGGGAACTGAATTACGGTCGTTTTTTTCCTAGTTGTAGTGATGTTCACACTCGCATGATGCCTTTTGAAAACTTTAGAATCAGCTGCATGGCGCAATTTGCGCTGAAAGCGGAGACTTCCGCCACTTAATATGTTCGTGTGGAAACACAAATATATGTACCTATGTTCCGCAAAAAAAATATATTACATTCGGTTATTCGGTACACACGTGCCCCGTACCGAAAGCCCTGTACCGAAACGGTCCGATACCAATACACGTACCGTTACACCCCTAATATATATATATATAGTAATAATAATTATAAAAAATATATATTAATATACTGTACTGGGATACAGTATTCTACACTTTACTACCAATTTACATACAACATACTGTAGGAAAAAAAAATAGAGTATGCAGTGTGCTAGTATTCGTGTGCTCACAGCTCAGCAGTTTTCACAGCGTTTGCATCATCACACGCTGGTCATAGATGTCTGTCTCCATCGCTCGGCTCGGACGGATGGTGCAGGCGGTGGGTCTGTGTTATGAAGACAGCGCAGGGTTTTATGAGTGTCAGTGGGAGGACAGGAGGACACACAGGGCCCTCAGAATGATGAATGTGCCACGGCTCGCTCATATTATCCTCGGTTATTATATCAGCCCTGAATCTGCTGATATGAATCACAGCAGTGTCTGCCATCACTCCAGTGCCACATACATTCATACTCATGTCAAGATACACAACGCTGTCTTCCTCTAATTATAAAACCCGAGACAGAGAACGAGAGAGAGAGGAGGAAATGACAAAGACATCAAAGAGAAGATGAGAGGAGGCGAACGATAAACAGCAGCTGGAAGAGATGGAGAGAAAGAGAAGACCAAACCAAATGAGCCACATGACAGAAACATGCACAAATATAAACAGAAATGCCGATCAACACACTGTAAGTATGCGGTGTGTGTTATGTATATTTAAAGGAGCTGTAAGTAATGTCAGCTGTTCTGGAACTTCTGCTAGACACGCCCACTTCCTCAAAACAGTCAAATTGTTGATTATTATAATGAAAATTATTTTTAATAATTTAATTAAATTTATAAATAAATTCATTACACAATGATATGATAAATAACAATAAATTAGAACATAATTCAAATGTAAAAATGAACAATATTTTGTTACTATTTTACTACTACTGTTCAAAATATTGATTATAATACTAACTTACTTAATACTTCTAACTACACAGTGAGCATTGGCGCCGCAAGCCTGCGCTATAATCTGTTGGGATTCTATACAGTCTACTCGTCCGTGCTGAATCAAGGGAAGGCCATGTTTGACCAAGGTAAACAAACCACCAAATGGCAGAGACTCACCACTCCGGCTCGAGGGATTCATGGCATTCTACTGTTAATACTGGTGCTGTCAGGGGATGTCCATTTAAATCCAGGACCAACTACCCTGGAGGCATCACAAAATAACGGAGCTGAGCTTCTTTTTGAACCCCGGGTAACATCATCCTTGGAGGTGAGTGACTATGGAATATCTAACTTTACATCCGGCACCCTCGCGGTTTCATTTGCCATTGATTTCTGTGACTCTATGACTGACACACAACCAGTATTTGAAGTGGTCAATGAACAGGATTCAAAATCTACAAGCTACCCGACATGTCGGAATCCTGCAGTGATAAAGCAGCGAGGTTCGTACTTATTTCAGACTGTTAATCACGCAAAGGTCGTATGGGATCCAATATTGAAACCCAGAGGACTATTTGGGGGACACTTAAACATCAGAAGTGTTGTTTCAAAGACTGAACAATTGAGACATTTATTATTAAATTCCAACTTGGACTATCTATGTTTATCTGAGACGTGGTTACAACAGTCAACCCCAGTTAATGTTTTCTCTGTACCGGGGTATCAGTGCTTCAGACGAGATAGAATTGGGGGGAGAGGAGGAGGAGTATTGATACGTCAAAGACGACATTAAATGTGAGCGCATTCTTTTTAAAACAGCAGATACATTGGAATACGTTGCTTTAAAAGTCGTATTGTCCCAACAAATGTCTTTTAATCTAATAGGATTCTATAGACCTCCATCAGCAAATGACACTTTTTATGATCAACTCATTGATATGTTAAAAGAGTGTAATCTTAATAAAGAGCTTATTCTTATGGGTGATTTTAACTTAAACTGGGCAGACAAGGGGAAGAGGAGAAAACTTAAAACAATTACAGAAAAATATAACTTAAAACAGTTGATCAAAGGCCCAACTAGAATTGCAAAAAATTCAAGTACAGTGTTGGATCTTGTCTTCTCTAGTAGACCAGAGAGGATAACAGAAAGCTACAATCTGATAACTGGGTTATCTGATCATAATTTGACGCTTGTAGCAAGGAAATTAACTAAAAACAGACTTAAGAATTTAACATCATATCACACAGACATTATGTGTCATGTACCTAAAAGTAAACAACCTGCATTTGACAGTGAGATCGATGGTTTGGTTTGGGATGATATTCTGTCAATAGAAGATGTGAATCATGGTTGTGATTTATTTACAACAGAAATTGAATCTGTTAGGAGGAATTTTATTGTGAAGGTCAAGAGAAAACCCAGAAAGAGAGTCAATCTACCTTGGTTTAGTGACAACTTGTGGCAAATGATGAAGTGTAGAGACGCAGCCTTAAAAAAAGCTAATAAGTCTAAAAGAGATATAGATATTTTAATTTATAAAGGACTGAGGAATAAAGTGGTTAAGGAATTGAGATTAGCCAAATCACGCTTTTATCTTCAAGTAATAAATAAGAGTAAAGGTAATAGTAAAGAAACCTGGAAAAATATTAATAATCTCATAGGGCGAGAACAACTTCATACAAGAGATATACAGCTCAGATTTCAGGATAAGAAAATTGAAGAAAATGTGGAGATTGCTTCTATCTTTAATTCTTTTTTTATTGAGTCAGTACTTGAGTTAGGAAATCATTTAAAAAAAAGCATTCCTACTATACATATTAATAAAGGACAGGGTTTTAATTTGATGACAACAAATGAAGGATAAGGTAAAAAGATTATTGCTTCTTTAAAGAATTCTAAAAGTATAGATGCTTTTAACATGGATAGTATGTTAGTTAAGAAACATTCAGAGACTTTAACCACCCCAATTACACATTTAATTAATCTTTCAATTACGAACAGCTGCTTTCCTGAGAACTGGAAGCATGCAGTCATCTCACCTAGCTTTAAATCTGGAGACCGCTATGAAGCAAGTAACTATAGACCAATAAGTATATTACCAGTATTATCCAAGGTAATGGAGAAAATTATCAAAAAGCAGCTGACAACGCATCTAGATAACTGTAACCCTGGTTTAAAACCTATGCAATTTGGCTTCACGAAGAGCTATTGCACCGAAACAGCCGTTTTGCACTTCACAGAAAAAGTAAGAACACAGCTTGATAAGGGAGGAGTTGTTGCTGCTGTATTCTTGGACTTGCGCAAAGCCTTTTATACAGTAAATCATGAGGTCCTTATTTCAAAGCTTTCTATTTTTAACTTTTCAGCACAAACTCTAGCCTGGCTCTCATCGTACTTATCAAATAGAATGTAGTGTGTTAGAATTAAAGATGCAAGCTCGAGTTATATGAAAAACACAACTGGTGTGCCTCAAGGATCTGTATTAGGTCCTTTACTCTTTAGTCTTTATATTAATGATCTTCCACAGTATTGTCACGGTGTTGATATACAATTACATGCCGATGACACTGTGTTGTACACATATGCAAAAAATGCTCAACTAGCGGCTGATAAATTAACTTGTGCCATGCAAGGCGTTGTTGAGTGGCTTGAAGAATCCTGTCTTACATTAAATATTAACAAAACAAAAGGTATGTTCTTTTATAAAAATAGGCGGCAGATTCAAACTGCAGACATTTTTATTAAAAATGAATTAATTGATATAGTTACCGACTTTAAATACCTTGGTATAATTTTAGATTCGAATCTTAACTTTAAGAAACATATCAAGAAAATGAAAAAAAACTATAAAATATAATTTAGCAAACTTCAGACAGATTAGATCATCCCTCCCAATGGATGTAGCCAAAGTGTTAATGCATGCTTTAATTTTCTCACATATTTCATATTGTGTAACCTGTTGGGGACAGGCCAGCGAATCTGCCATTAGATATCTAGAATCAGTATATAAGCAAGCTTTAAAAATCTTTGATAAAAAGCCATTTCGATACCACCATTGTAAGATTCTAGAGAAACACAATCTATTGAGTTTTGAAAACTTTATACTCTTTTCTAACTTGACTCTAGTGTATAAGATTCTACATGGCCTGGCCCCTGCATGCTTATTGGTTTATGTTCACACTCGTTCTGCAATTTCTGTCAAATCTACTAGAATAGCGTCTATTTTTGACTGTAACAATCTGCTTTTTCTTTTAAAGCAACCACACAGTGGTTGTGTAGTTTCTGTAGTTTGTCAATGGCTCTCTGCATCTTACCGACGGAGTTACCGGAGCCGTCGACAGCTGTGTTTATTGCATGGACGGAGCAGATATGTAAGTGTATATATACGAAGGAATATACGAAGGAAACTTTTAAAATTAACCACAGCATTAACAACGACCTTGAAATAAGAGCGCGAGATTTATCTGATAATCAGATGCATGAAAGTAGCGTTTGTTTCATTAGGAAACAGACATCTGGCACGTTTTCTCTCAGAATCATTCGCTGATGGAGAGGAAAAGTTAAATAGAGATGAAGATGTTTTCACACTGAAAGAGAAGCGATCTCGCTCTCATAGACGTGCCAGGCTATATCTGCAGCTAAACTGAATAAAAGCAGAATGAACTGATGAAACTAAAAAAAAACCACAAACAATTTATGAATGATGCAGTGCTAATTGACATTTATTACAGTACAGAAACTATAAAGTATATTTTCTACCTTATTCTGTGCAGAAAATTTAAATAATTGCTAATTAAATGTAGCCTAGTATATAAAACAATCATAAAATTGGCATTAGGAAAAAAATATCGATTACAAATGATTGATTATTGTCCAGCAGTGTATTTGATTTATTACAGCTAATTAAAAGTAATTAAAAAAAAGAAGATCATAATAATAGATAATAATAGAAAAAAAAAAAAAATAATTATTATTATATAGGCTACATACATTAAATGATTGTATTTGACATTTCTGTCACTTCTGAAATTATGGCTACGCCCCTGGTGTGACAAAATGTTAGCTTATACATAATACTCTTTAAGCTCTTTTTTAAAAACTTGGTTTACATACATTTTTACGTATGAAATGTCGCATCATTAAACTAGCATTTAACAATGGACAAAAGGTTTTTTTTCTAACCTATGGTTCTCTAACCATAAATGCTACTGTAATTTGCCCCCTGACTAAGCATTTGAAGAATTTAGTAGAAGCATTTAAATAATCCCGTGAATGCACTTAAAGAATGCAGAATCGAATCGTTTCAATCGAATCGAATTTAATTGTGAATCGAATCGAATTGAATCGTTCTAAATTTGCAAAAATCGTTCTTGAATCGAATCGAAAACCTATGAATCGTAATCGAATCAAATCGCTGCCTTGCCAAAGATTCACAGCCCTAACTAACAGATGTTACAAAAAGCTGCAGTTCCATTAAGATTTTTAAATCCGAACTGAAAGTTTCTCTGAAAAACAATCAAATTTGTAATCACTTACATTGATGTGCTACTGTCAAATTGTGTTTTTTGTATCTTGTGTGTGTGTTTTTCATATTTGATTTATTTTTTATTTTTTTCTCTCTTGTATTGGAGGTGGGGGAGTGTTATTTGTATGGACTGCAGATGTAAATTAGCCTGCGGCTAACTCTGGTACAATGCATCAAATGGAAACATTTATGTTAGAAATTGTACATGGTCCTTAATAAATAAATAAAAAATTATTGTTGGTTTCTTACAATTGAATTAAAAAGAAAAAATATGAATACATATTAAATAAAAATGAAATTATATAAGACAATAATAAATCAAATAAACAATCTTAAAAGTAAATTACATTGTGTGTTTTATGTATTTTATCCTTATAATAAAATGAATAGTTTTAATATAAGCTTACAAACACAGTATAACCAACATACTGACATAAAACTTAAAATAAAAAAATTCATCCAAGATGGACAAAACACTGATTGTTATACTGAAAATTATTGATATAAAAATATTAAATGATATAAAAAAAATAAATAAACAGTTAAACTATCTAATGTAATAATAAATAATAAAAGAATGACTACACATTATACTACACATTTTTGGAGTGATATATTTTTATCCTTTCATAGAGTCAAAATATTAATTATTGTACTGAAAATTTAATCGTAAACTGTTTAGAAATATTAAGTGTAAGAATTAAATGATGTACGTAATCTAATAAATTATATTAAATTACATAATTGTGTTTTTATCATAGTTGTCACGGATGATACAGGAAGCAGACAAGGTGGTAAATCTAATAGCTTTATTAACAGAATGCTCCGAACCAGATGGAGAATATGTGAGCGAACAGGATGATAAGAACCAATGTAGACTTAACTGAAGAGTCTCTGATCACAGGAAGTAGGTGAGGGATCGCAGAAGGAGGACTGAAGACAGAGGAAGACTGGCCAATCTTTGGGAGATGACTGACGGGTCGCAGATTCTCAGGTGAGTGTAGAAATAGAGTCTGTATGCCATGAAATGACGAGACCAGACGAAGACTGAAGGGTGAGAGTGGGTATATAAAGGTGAGCAGTGATGAGGGATAGCAGATGACGGTGATGAGGATGAAGAGATGCAGGTGATGATAATTAATATTCAGGGGATAACGAGCGAGTGGGAGGAGGGAGTGATGATGAGGACGGTGTTGATGGTGGAATCCTGACAATAGTGAAGTAACAAAATAAAAAATAACAAAAATCATCCAAGATGGTGGGCGATTTAGAGATAAATAATAAATATTATTGCATTCAATAGCAAAAAATATTCAATACAATTTTTAGCAGTCTATTTAAAAACGGACAGCTTTTTTTTCAACACATATGCTGTGTGTTTTTGTTTATTACAGCATTGCATCATTAGCTTAACAACAGTATGCTAATACTAAACTCTACTGTGAGTAAAGTGTGAGTCCTGTGCGCTTCACAGCAATATTTCTGACACACACAGCTATAAATCACTTCTATATGAGCTTCAGTGTCAGTCGGGATCCTGCCTGTGCAGACAGATGTGTGTTCAGAAGCACTCCTGTCTCAAATCACACAAACATCCGTCCACATTTTCCACCGGTTTAACAAACTAATCCAGTAGGAATCAGAACACAGATGAGAGACAGAACAGAAGCAAATAATGGATTTGTTGTAACGACTGGGTGAAGGAGTGGCAGGAAGCAAGTGCGAGATTAATGAGATTTAATGAAGACAATGAAACAATACAATACTGAGACACAAATAACGCGGGGAGGAATGCACAGTCCAAGATGGTGGTGATGAATAATGAACATACATGCCAACCCTCCCTAATTTTCCGGGAGACTCCCGAATTTCAAAGCCCCTCCCGAAAATCTCCCGGACCGACCTTTCTCCCGAATTTCTCCCGATTTCCACCCGGACAACAATATTGCTACACCATCCGTCACTGGGCGCCGTTTTACAGAGGTGGAAAGTAACGAATTACATTTACTCGCGTTACTGTAATTGAGTAGCTTTTTTGTGTACTAATACTTTTTAAAGTAATTTTTTTAATCTATAATTTTACTTTTACTTAAGTATATTTTGTTTAAAGTATTGTACTTCGCTACATTTTAAAACACATTAATTACTGAGTAAAAAAAAAAAATCGCTCCCTGGAAACTACGTCAGTAAATAATGGGCAGGAGGGCAAACTGGCGCTAAAATCACAAGAAAGACGCTGAAAACGAAACCCCGTCATATTCTGAAGTTGAACTCGAAGGAAATGAAGTGAACCCCTGGCCATATGTATGCTCTATTATGCAGTGTAAGCTGTACTTGCCTAGGAAGACCAAACTAGCAGCTTATAAAATCTCAACAAGACATCAACCCTTCGCAAGAATGTAGAGGTAAGCTAAATAATTCGTTGCATTGGTGGTTAAAATGAAGCTTTGACATTTTAGCAAGAGGTTTTGCACAAATTAGCCAAAAAGACAGTGGTAAGGAGTGTGCTATTTTTGTTTTAATGATGTGCGCGTGCATTTATAGTGCGTTCTTTCACTGTGTGATTCAGTCTCCTAAAATGCATTTAGAATGATCACAAAATTGAAGATAAGGGGCAGATTTCATAAATTAAATCAAAATCACACAAAGAATGCCGTCTTTTCCTCCAAAAATAATCATGAATATTTACATACATACATACATATAACAGTTCAGTAAACAAGTTAATTAAGAGACTTGCGTTTTAGACACCATATTGCCTTTTTTAGCTCTATTTCTACAACAGAAAATAATTCCAAACACAGCCACCAAAGCACAGTTTTGCGTCTCTGAGCAACGTGACAGTGTTTCGTTCCTGAATGAATCAACCGTTTAAATGATTCGGTTCAATCGCAATGACTCACTTATTAACAGTGACTTGCTGACACATACTGGCCATTTTAATATCACATTTAAAGTATCTTTTGATTTTTTTAAATAATTAATTTCCTATCATTACAAATGAGTATTCAACATTTTATGTCTTGTATATCAAAACATTATTCATGCATTTGTAACTGCAGGTTAAATGCATTCTTGTCCTGCACTAAACAGTGTAATACATCTAAATGCCACTTCCAATGAATCTTCTGCATTTCCTATGCATTAAAAGATGAGTTTGTTGATACTGATTTGCCTGGTAACAGCCCAAATGTTTTATTATTCTAAATAACTGATTCCTTTAATTAAAAACAACTAGTTTGAGATTAATAGACCTGTCCCATTTTTGACTCCTGACTCACTGTTAAAATGTAACTAAGTAATTTTTACTCTGAGTAAATTTTAAATGAGCTACTTTTTACTTTAACTTGAGTTGATTTTTAGACTGATACTTTTACTTGTACTTAAGTAAAATTTCATTAATGTAATGGTACTTTTACTTGAGTAGAATATTTTTGTACTCTTTCCACCTCTGCCGTTTTAGACCAAACGCTTGCACTCCCATGGCGTCTGTCGTTGCTATGCAACCAAACTGCGCTCTCCATGATGACGACGAAGAAGTATCAGCAAAGGATTAATTGATTTCTAGCCTCACCTCGGCTCGCATTAGCTTTACTACTAGATATATTTCTGGAGATGAGAATGAAAAACCCGCCTGGAAAAAGTAGCGCACCACGTTGCTTCCATTATGAGCGTGCTCACCGCGGCCGCGCACCTACGGTTGAAATAACGACCTTGAGCGTGAAAAAGATGCGATATGTGAACGGTCCCTAGAAGCAGACGTTTGAAATGAAAGGCAAGAACAGCTATTTATTTAGCTTTAGACTGTTACATGAAAATTTAAAAATGAAATGTCATAATTATAATGTTTTGAGAGTTTACTTATGTAATTGTTGCATTATGCTATGAATTAATAAATGTTTATTGATAAGATCTAGCTATTTCATATCTCTTCATTTACAGTAGCTAACAAATTAGGGTCTAACCTCCTGAGGAGAGGCCTTAAGGAATTGAATTTGTCAAATAAATGAATTACATTTTCTTTGCATTTGTGTATGTGATATTATATATGACGACACATCGTTTGTGTATGTGATATATATGACGACACACAACCCCCCCCCCCCCCCGGTCCTTTTTAATATCTCCCTAATTCTGAGGTCTCAAGGTTGGCAAGTATGATAATGAATCCGGAAGGCGGAGGTGAGTTGGCAGCAGGAGAGGGTGACACAGGAACTGCGGGGAAGCGAGCCGAAGGTAAGTGGTGTTGCTTGGTGGTGGGTTGCGTAGAGTGGACGGGGTTCAGGGGAGACACGGATATCCAACGCAGAAACAACCAAGAAAGCAAAGCATAGGTCACAAACATGAAACAACACTCTCACGAACACAAGACGCTAGACAAGCCAATATATAGGGATGAGTAATGAGTGACAGCTGTTGCTGATGATAATTAACGGAGATGCCCACAAACTAATCAGTGCTGATGCTTAACACACAGACTTCACCCACAAAGTGCAAAACCCAGAGATCACGGTTTACCAACAGTGACATTTGTTTGCTGGTGTAAGTAGGAGGTGAGCTATAATTATCCCCTGACACCTCACACACACACACAAACACTGTAAATGAATGCCACTAGTGAATAGAGACCATAAAGCCTTCTTTACACTTTGCATCAGCCCATTGCCTTCGTGTTCATCTCATCAACTAAATCATTAATGAAAATGCTTGTTGACAAAGGGTTTTGATGAGTAGCAAATATACAGATGAAAGTTACATACAAGTCAAATGCGTGAATATGCTGTTGCTACAATAACATAATACTACACATAATATTCTCTGGAACAGAAAACAGTACATTTTTAAAGTCAATATATTGATTATATGCTATTTAGGAGCTCTAATTTGTTTTTAGGTTTCTAATTTTTAGCATTTCAGTGTTTTGCTTCTGTTGATTTCAGGTTAGTAATAATAAACCAAAACTAAAACCATTAAAAACATTTTTTTTAAAAAGCAATCTAAAATAAAATAAATGTTAAAATATAAATATAAACCTTAATCTTATTTTATTTCAGGTAGTTGGCCAGGGAACATTTCCCATTAACCCAACTAAAATAACTTTTTTTTTTTTTTTAACTGACCCTGGGACAGCTGTCACTCACGAATCCGGTTTTAGCTGAAGATTAGGAAAATATCATACTGATATAACAAACAATGCAAGTGTGAGTAATAATTGTGCTATATTTGATTGCTATCACTAATGAAATATGCTTATATTAATGCAATATTAAAAATGCCAATGCAAAAGCCGAGAAAACACAAGTGAATAGGGTAAAAAATCATGTTCCCCAGCTGACTGATTACATTAAGAATTGCAAACATTTTATTGCAAGCTTTCTGAAATGTTATGGCTGAATATGCACATATTTATATTAGTTTCCAGAAAATAATTCTGAACATTGGATAAAGCCAGGGTCAAATCCTTTCTCTTTTTATTACTGCATAAATCAGAGACTACTGTCAACAGCCAGAAAATACATTTTCAGGAATAAAATGGTGTGATATATGAACATTATTATATCTGAACTAACCCCTCTATAAAAAATGTTCAGAATATATAGAAGAAAACTTTAGTTCATGTAAGTACTAGAAAAACAATGTTATTGCCTATAGTCTCTTCCTTACAATTTTCCCATTCTTAAATAAAGAGCTAGCGTTAATGGTTTTGTTCTGCCAGGGTTTCATCAGGACGTGTCTGACACTATAAAAGCACACGTCTGTACCGTCTCTGTAATCGTTAACCTCAGATGGTTTAAAGATGTGCTATTAAACCGTCAGCTTTCACTGCTGAGCCATTGTGTGCTTCATGAGGACTACTGACACTAACCCCTAAGAAAGACAAATAAGGATCGTGTTCAAGAAGCTTCACAATTCCTGATGGCTTTTTTGCACTTGCTATTGATGAGTGAGGATATGATCTGATATATCCATGACAAAAGCAAACCCGTCATTCACCATCAACCCAAAAGAACTCCATAATTTCTATCTGAGGAACATCTGTGTGTGTTGATGGAGGGCAGTGGTGTAAGAAATAAAGCTGTGGGAATTAAACCGCTTCATCAAATGCTGAAGAAAAGACAAGTGCTGGAGTTTTTTGTGTTTACTGTTTCGTAAGACTTACGGTTGACATGACCTTATTTAATATAATAAAGTGCATCAGTGACAGGTCAGATACTGAAATCAGCTCAAACTCACAAACAGTGTCTGGGAAATTACTTAATCATTCAAAACAACTCAAATCTTTTTGGATGAATGGATGGATGGATGCATGGATGGAAGGATGGACAGATGGATGGATGGATGGATGGATGATGGATTGATGGATGCATGGATGGATGGATGGATGATGGATTGATGGATGGATGCATGGATGGATGGATGGATGATGGATGGATGGATGGATGGATGATGGATTGATGGATTGATGGATGGATGCATGGATGGATGGATGGATGCATGGATGGACGGATGCATGGATGGATGGACGGATGGATGGATGGATGCATGGATGGATGGATGCATGGATTGATGCATGGATGGATGCATGGATGGATGGATGGATGGATGGATGCATGGATGGATGATGGATGGATGGATGGATGGATGGATGGATGGATGGATGGAAGGATTGATGGATGGAAGGATTGATGGATGGATGGATGGATGGATGGATGGATGGATGGATGGATGGATGGATGAATGATGGATGGATGGACGGATGGATGATGGATGGATGGATGGAAGGATTGATGGATGGATGCATGGATGGATCTTTATGACAGTCAAAACTCTGGACTTTACATTTATTCATTTAGCTGAGGCTTTTATCCAAAGCGACTTACAATTGCTATATATGTCAGAGGTCGCACGCCTCTGGAGCAACTAGGGGTTAAGTGTCTTGCTCAGGGACACATTGGTGTCACACAGTGGATTCGAACCAGGGTCTCTCACACAAAGGCATGTGTCTTATCCACTGCGCCAACACCACCACACCAACAACACCACTTTATGACAAATCAAACTGAATCACAAACTCTCCAACGCAGAAGCACAAAGTAAAGCTAATGTGTGACAGATGAAGGAAGACATCTCTCATCTCTCTGCCGCTTGAGAGCATCCAGCCACCCACAGACCGAGAGATATGAGAGCGATAGTGATCAGAGGACGGCTGTGTTCACACATATCTGTGCTTCACGTCTAATCTCTTCATCAGCACATGAAGACACAGACCAGCTGGGACCAGCTGACTCAGAAATACAATCCACAAACTCAAACTGGATTCCACACAACCCCATGCAATGGATTAGATGTTGCATGCTGGTTCATGAGCTTTGTATTACTCAAGTCAGTTACTAGTCTATTACTATCACTCATGTTTAAATTTCGAAGTATTTAAACTCAGTGTGCACACCATCCTGCAGCATTTGAGCTCCAAACATGATTAATTCACTCACACCCAAACAAAACACCTTAACAATGGTGTAACAACGCCCTGACAACCACCCAGTATACCCTAGAAAGCGTTCTGAACTGCTGACTTTCCACAAGCAGCGCTGAGGCTGGTCTGGGATCAGGAGCGTCTCTGGAGGATCAGCTCTCCACCTGAGGATCAGCACAGGCTTTCTGGAAAACAGACAGTCCAGGGAGCTGAACAAAGCGGGGCGAGTTTCCGTTTCTGCTCGCGCCCCATTCAGAGTGACACTGACAAACGACGTGGTGTGGGCGGACTTGTGCAACCTTATGAACACAACCAAACTAGACAGATGCAGCTGTCACACCAACAAACACACCAGAGAAGAAGAGAACGAGAGACAGACAGACTGAGAGCAAGCAAGAGAGAGACAGAAAAAGACCTGTTGTTTTAGAGATGTCCCAAAAATGATCAAAACAGTCATCATTTACACACCCTAAATCATTGGTTCTTTTTAATGATCCATTTGAACTGATTCACAAAGCATTTTTTAATTATTTGACTGTAACACATTTGTTTGTGAATAAAGCTGTGAGGTGGGCGGCATGTTAGAAACATACAAATCATGATAAATAGCAGCATTTATATAAATATTTACTCCACCACGAAAAAAAAGTGTTGCACAGAGACTTATTTTTGGTACTTAATACAAAAATGTATAAAAAGGTAATTGCAACTTCTCATCTTACACTTTTTTTTAGTGAACTCAGATTTATGACAAAAACTATCAGAATTGTGAGATAAAAAACTGAAATTAACTTTTTAAAAAATATATTTATTTTGTGATGAAAACACAATTATAACTTTTTTCTTGCAATTCTGAGTTTATCTCACAATTCAAACTTGTTTTTGGCAATTCTTTAAAAAAAAAGGTCAGAAATAAGGAGAGATACAAATTCAGAATTTTGAGAAGAAAAGTACAAATTTTTACATTTAAACTTACAATTGTAAGAAAAAGTCAGAATTGTGAGAAAAAAGCTGCAGTTAACTTTTTGTTTTGTGGCAGAAATACTAAATATAATTATTTTCCTCACAATTGCAAATTTGACACTTTTCTTCTCAGAAGTGTGTTTTTTGTAACAGAGATTTAACACTTTTGCAAAGTAAAAAAAGTCTGAATATTTATTTCCGATACTAAATAAAGTTAATTATAACTCTTAATTACACTACTCTGACTATTTTCTCATAATTGTGAATTTATATCTTGTAATTCTGACATTTTTGTCTGAGATTTGTAAAAAAAAAGTTAACTATTACCTTTTTATAATTTCTTTATTCAGTGATTTGCGAGTGTATATTTTGCAACTGTGAATTAATATATTGTGTGAAAAAAGTCTGTATTGTGAGATAAAGTCTGAAATAAAAAACTGATTATACATGTTATTCACAAAGAAAGTCAAAATCTTTGACAATTTTAAGTAAGAATGTAGATCTAATAAGTAATCCTGCATTCTGCATGCTGTATATACACAGCAGTCATGACATCCTAAATAAACATTACATGGAAAAGAACAGCATCTGAAGTTTCATTTTTGGCTGCACTATCCCTTTACAAACAAACTCATGCATATGCGCTTTTATATTAACAAAAACTCAAATGTCCAGATGAACATCAGTGATTTCAGATAAAGACTTAAGAACTGAATCCATCCTTAAGTAGTGCTGTGAAAATTAGACTTAATTATTTCAAATCTTCTCAGCGTGAGAGTGACACAAAGAACATTAGTGTTAGATTGAGGCTTTAAAAGCACTGTGTGACAGAAAGACAAAAGCTGAGAGAGGAGAAGGAATTGGCTGCGCTGTATTAAGTAGAATAACAGCGAAGGAAAACGTGTCACTGTCAATATCCAGCCACACATCAGGAGGACGGCGCTACACAAACACACAAAAGATTCATTAGAACTGACTGCACTAATGACCAAATAAACCCACTTTTTGACGGACTGCTCACTTTTCATGCGTGTGAAAATGGATGATCTCAGATCCCCAGGATAAATTATCTTATTCTGTAACAACAACAACAACAAAAACACGAAATAAACATTTTTAAGTTATAAAAGCCCAGTGGATTGAACTCGAGCAATGCAAAGCAAACAACATCCAAGATTAAATTCATTTATTTTCCTATTCATATTAAAAGCAAATTGCAGTCTTGTTCAAAAAATTGGATCAGAAATACTTTTTAATGCTCACAGAGGCTGAATTTATTTGATCAAAAATACAGTAAAAAAAAAAAAGTGAAATATTTTTACAATTAAACATAGTTTACTCCAGTCTTCAGTGTCACATGATCTTCAGAAATCATTCTAATATGATGATTTACTGCTCAAGAAACATTTCTGATTATCATCAATGTTGAAAACTGTTGTACTGCACAATATATTTGTGGAAATCATGATACATTTTATTTTTCAGAATGTTTTGATGAACAGAAAGTTTAAAAGAACAGCATTTATTTGAAATCTTCTATAACATTATAAATATATTTACTGTCACTTTTGATCAATTTAATGTATCCTTGTTTAATTTCATTTAAAAAAAATTAAAGATCTTACTGGCCCCTATCTTTCGAGTGATAGTGTAAAAAAATCAGGCAAATAAATACAATTTATTAAATAATAAATATAGAATATATGCAATAAAATATCAAACATATTCTGTAAAACCTTTTCATTATTAATGTACTGTATAGGTCAGCATGAATATTTTGGCATCTACTATCAACTTTTCTCATTCTCATTTAATATCTCTTTTACTTACTCCTCATTCACTCTTAAATACTATCTAATGTTTGTATTTTTTGCCCAGTTGATCAATCACCTAAATACGTATAAAAACAGAAATTCTCAGTATGCCATTATATATACATTAAATGGCAAATCAATCTATAATGTCATGTTTGTACTAAAAACAGACATAACGTAGTTTAACACAAGCATCTTGCAGCTTTAAGTGACAGCGAACGGATGCTTGAATCATTTCTCAGGCTGAATCTCACGGACGGTTGCATTGTAAACATGTCTTGTTGCAGAAGACAGCATGGGCGTAAAGCATGGCTCTCATCCTCACAGACCTGTCAGTGACCAGTGATCTCTTAACAAGCCTCAGGCGCTTCAAATCAGCTCACATTTCTCTCCAGAAACGCCTCATAAACCTCAATCTATAGCATAATGTCACGGGACAAGCACCAGGATAAAGAGAGACGCCCCAGCCGCAGAAACAAGCACGTCTCCGTCCCTGCGGACACACCAAACACGTCATGATTGACTGCAAAAGAGGCTCTGGAAACAACAGCTGACCAGATAATGAGCCAAAAATGAAATAAAACACCTTCCATTATACAGTTAGTGGCTTGTATGGATCTCACTAAGAATATATGATCGCACTTTTCTGCCCTTTCACTACAACTGAGCTGTTTTTAAGCATATAATAACACGTTTTATGCATTTAAATGATAAATTACCAATGGAAATGCTGTTATGCATCAGAAAGCACCAGGGTGATAATATATTACACACTTCTGGTACACACTGCTGCCAGAATTAATAATAAAACACATTTGGTGGTTCACAAAATATAGAACACACTACTTAATTTGAAGCTTGTACACATAAAAGTATTTCCATAATGCCTATATATTTGCCTATTTACTGCAATGTTATTATTGTTAACTAAAAAACTATTCAAACTCACTTTCTTTAATTGAAATAAAGCCAAAATAAAGTGAAATATACATATTGGAGGAAAATTTTAAACGTAAAATGAAAGTAACTAAAAGTACTAAAATTAGTAAAGCTAGAATTAAACTAAAAATTAAAGAAAATTAAAGAAAAAGAAAAAAAGAAAATAAGTGACTTTGACTTTTGGATTTTCATTCCAAAAAATAAAATAAAATGTTAAACTAAAAACTAAAGCATTAAAAAAAAAAAAAAAAAAAAAAACTTAAAATTAAACCAAAATAAAATTATTTTAAGTTGAAGTACTACAATGAATAAAGCTAAAATACAAAAATAAAAGCTAAATACCATACTTAAAAAATAAAACCAATAAAAAAAGACAACAGCTTAGCAAAAATATGAAATATGAAAATATAAATTAAAAAAATAATCTATAAAACTAGGGCACAATGTGCTGTATTATTAATAATAATACAGTACTGTGTTATTACAAGAATAACACTGATTCTAATGCATGTTAAAACCGAATGTCAGGTGTAAAATCATGCATTCAATTGCATTTCATTTTTAAGGTGGAACCATCAATAGGAAAATATTTTCATTTGTTTTATACCATTAAATGTGCGATAAGCCATCATATAGAAGAGCTACTGAAATTTCCTAAAACACTTTCTGCCTTTTAACCTGGATGATGAGGGCGGGAAATTATACCAAAATGCGTTGTGTTTTGGTTTAACACATCACTCTGAGCAGCAGCAGTTTTCAATGAGACGGCGAGAGATGAAGTGTGTGTGATTATCACTGATTCGGCCGTCCTACTTCCATCAGGCCCGGAGAGACATTCCAGCATGTGTGATATCTCCGCCCGTGCTGCCCATCGCCCGCAGGTCACACACATAGATCTTCAGCTGTGTGTGTAGCTTAATGCATTCAACATGCTCATATATGATGGAGAAACCAGCGAAACACACACACACACACACACACACACAAAGCTCAGGAGAATCATTACACCGAGCAGAGGAGAGGGGCAGAGAGATGAATTATTTAACGCAATGGCAACCAAATGAATAAACAAACAGATGAAGCGAGAGACGGCAAGCGCCTCCACTACACCCACGCCTGACAACAAACATCTTCCTGCTCCTGCATCCATACACAGTCTCAAACAGCGCCTTCCTTCAACTAGATCTGATGCACATCACATGAGGAGAGCATCTGAGCGACTAATCACTCATCAGTTTTATCATTTACTGAGTAAAGGCACATTTATACACTACGAAACATGGGAGCAACATAGCTAAACAGCATGCACAAACACACACACACACACACACACACAAACATATATTTACATTTATATATAATTCAAGTGGCATTTAGAGGCTTTTGCATTTGATGTCTTCACACACAAACACACAAACACACACACACACACACACACAGACACACACACACACACATGTATATATTTATATACAATATATACCAAAACATAAGACTGCCTCCAAAAGGTATGCTGCCTTCTAAGATACCTTCTTTTGGCAGCATCACATGTGTCTATCACAGATAAGCCAATCCCAGAATGCACTTTTTTTTTTAATTTTGTGCATTTTAATGTTAAATTCATTAATCTGGTGCACTTTGAGAGTTCAAAATTAAAAGCTCCAACCCATATTCAGTGTGCAAATTAAACAAAGAAAATTCCAAACCTCTTTTAGTTACAGTGTCTATTTACATTACACCTATACATAATAATAGTTATAATATTAATCCAATGACAGTAATAGCCATATTTTGTAAAACAAATGCACAAAAAAATAAAGGAAACTTTCTTAATTAGTTGTACCAATTTCTATACTTGAAAGAGATAAGCACATGATCTTTTATTTTGACGCAAACTGCATCAAGCTTTTATTTTGGCGGAAAACATGGTTTACAAACGCCTCTTATTAAATTTCTAGTGAATTGCGGTAATCGTCAACTATGCAGATGTGGAAATAATCTACACTCATGACATGGCCTAAGTGTTTTGAAACTAGTTCTGCTTACCGCAGGCTCTACACTTTCTCATCTCTCTCCTGATCCTCCGTCCTCACTATCATCATCTGCCACAGGAGCTGATGAAGATCAGAAAACATATATTTTGACACAGATTACAGTGTCTGCTTTAAGGGCCTGGTTCTATTTTTTCACGCTATTTATCTGCACATTCCTTGCGTTTCTTCTCCATCTTTTTTTACAGATACACACTGACACTGCTGCCGCTCGCTCACTCGTTTAAAGCTGTGATTGGGCCAGCCCAGTGTCAATCACGAAAAGAGCCAATGGGCCGCTGATCTACGTGTTTCATGGGCTGGTCTGTCAGAAAAAAAAAACTAACACTGACTTTGACCAATGCATTACACCGGCACAAACCCAGCGCCGCCAATTAAGCAAAACAAGACAAAACGAAAGGGCCGCCGATGTACACATTTTATGGGCCGTTAAAAAAAAAAAAGTATGAGTATGAGATATCGGCCCAAAAAGCACGTCGGCCCACCGGGCAAATGCCCGGTATGCCCAATGGCCAGTCCAGCCATGCAGGATGGTTGAGAGTCCAGGGAAACTCTACTTCATTCAGTGCTGAAAAGTCAAATAAAATAGTACTAATAATAATTTGAACATACTCATAAAATAGAATCTGTTTTGTATGTTGTTCATTAGAACACCACTTAATTAGTATTCAAACTCAACTCAAGTCTCTGTTGGTGTGATGAGTGAGGTTTTCCCCTCTGTTGAGAGCTCCAATTCAGCTTCTGTGATTTCTTTAGGATGCTGCCTATTTAGGGATAGACAGCACAGCAGCTCACTAGGTTAATAAACTTCTGAAATATTTATGTTTTCATTACACAAACCCTTGAAGAAAACTCTGTGCATGATTGCAACTTGGCCTCTGCTTTTGCATAGAGTATGCAGTACTTCTGGATTCAATGTGGGTTTCTTCTTGGTGTTTTCTTTACCAAGAAAGTGGCAAGATGAAAACCAATATTTTCTGTTTCAAACTTTCACATAGCACCTTTAGGTAATAGTAACTTTACAAATTCAGATCCAGATTTTGGTTTTCAAAGATTTATTATAAAATATTATATTTATTCTTCCCAAATAAATACCTCCATGATTTCTCTTTATGCAATAAAT